>NC_138293.1:5657500-5877500 GCF_965601325.2 Salmo salar | reverse complement strand
ATCTGTGGTTGTGTATCTGTGGTTGTGTATCTGTTGTTGTGTATCTGTTGTTGTGTATCTGTGTGTGTGTGTGTGGTTGTGTATCTGTGGTTGTGTATCTGTGGTTGTGTATCTGTGGTTGTGTATCTGTTGTTGTGTATCTGTTGTTGTGTATCTGTGGTTGTGTGTGTGGTTGTGTGTGTGTGGTTGTGTATCTGTGGGTGTGTGTGTGTGTGTGTGTGTGTGTGTGTGTGTGTGTGTGTGTGTGTGTGTGTGTGTGTGTGTGTGTGTGTGTGTGTGTGTGGTTGTGTATATGTGGTTGTGTATCTGTTGTTGTGTGTGTGGTTGTGTGTGTGTGTGGTTGTGTATCTGTGTGTGTGTGTGTGGTTGTGTATCTGTGGTTGTGTCTCTGTGTGTGTGTGTGTGGTTGTGTGTGTGGTTGTGTATCTGTGGTTGTGTATCTGTGGTTGTGTGTGTGTGTGTGTGTGTGTGTGTGTGTGTGGTGTGTGTGTGTGTGTGTGTGTGTGTGTGTGTGTGTGTGTGTGTGTGTGTGTGTGTGTGTGTGTGGTTGTGTGTGTATCTGTGGTTGTGTATCTGTGTGTTTGTGTGTGGTTGTGTATCTGTGGTTGTGTATCTGTGTGTGTGTATCTGTGTGTGTATCTGTTGTTGTGTATCTGTGGTTGTGTATCTGTGGTTGTGTGTCTGTGTGTGTGTGGTTGTGTATCTGTGGTTGTGTGTCTGTGTGTGTGTCTGTGTGTGTGTGTCTGTGTGTGGTTGTGTGTGGTTGTGTGTCTGTGTGTGTGTGGTTGTGTATCTGTGGTTGTGTGTCTGTGTGTGTGTGTGTGTGTGTGGTTGTGTATCTGTGTGTGTGTGTGTGGTTGTGTGTCTGTGGTAGTCACTGCGTGCCTGCGCATGTGCATTAAATCCATATTGATAAATTGCCTGAATTGATGTGATAACAATGAATAGAACAATACATTTATAACATTAATGTGCACCCTACTTTTTTTTTACAATCCCTTTCAAAATACTACTTCTAATTTGATGGTTGTTCACATTAACAATTACCCACACTCACAAAGTATTTATTTATTTTATTCAACCTTTATTTAAGATTCATGCTGAGACCACAGTCTCTTTCACAGATGAGCCCTGCATGAACACGTCAATAAACAATTACACTATACACATCTATAGACACATCAATTACACAATTCATATCTATAGACACATCAATTACACAATACATATCTATATACACTATATATATCTATATACACATCAATTACACTATACATATCTACCGTACCAGTCAAAAGTTTGGACACACCTGTACTCATTCCAGGGTTTTTCTTTATTTCTACTATTTTCTACATTGTAGAATATTAGTGAAGACATCTAAACTATGAAAAAACATAGTAACCAAAAAAGTGTAAAACCAATCAAAATATATTTTATATTTGAGATTCTTTAAAGTAGCCAGCCTTTTCCTTGATGACAGCTTTGCACACTCTTGACTTTCTCTCAACCAGCTTCATGAGGAATGCTTTTCCAACAGTCTTGAAGGAGTTCCCACATATGCTGAGCACTTGTTGACTGCTTTTCCTTCACTCTGCTGTCCAACTCATCCCAAACCATCTCACTTGGGTTGAGGTCGGGTGATTGTGGAGGCCAGGGGAAATGGCCTCCACAATCCCGGAATGGTTACTTGCATAGTGGAGTATTTTGTTAAGACATGTAGCTAGCTAGCTAGCTAAACAAAGACCCATAATCCCAACTCATGACGTTACTACCCTGCATGAATCTGCAGGTAGCTAACCAACCAGGTTCAATGTTAGCTAGCTGACATTAGGCTATATCTAGTCAAGCAAATGGCTCTGAGATATGAATAATAAGATCACACACGTAACATTAGCTAGCGAGCCAGCCAGCTAACGTTAGCTAGCTATCAGTACAATTTAACATGAAATGAAAAGACTTGATGTCAAAATTAGAAATGTGTAATATCTGAAAATGTAACTAGCTAGACTATCTTACCCGTGGTCTGAAATCAGAGTAGATAGCCAGAACAAATTTACCAGCTACATCTATCAACAGTTGTTGCAGTGACATCATGAACATTATAGTGAAATGGTTACTTGCATAGTTGAGTATTTTGACATGTAGCTAGCTAGCTAGCTAGCTAAACAAAGACCCATAATCCCAACTCATGATGTTACTACCCTGCATGAATCTGCAGGTAGCTAACCAACCAGGTTCAATGTTAGCTAGCTAACATTAGGCTATAACTAGCAATGCAAATGGCATAATAAGACCATACACATAACGCTAGACTATCATTTTTTACATTTTAGTCATTTACCAGACGCTCTTATCCAGAGTAGTGAATGCATACATTTCATTTCATGAATTTTTTAATTTTTTTAAATGTATTTCTCTTTATTTTATTTTTTTTCTTTTTTTTTCTTACCCAAATACATAATTAATGTATGGACATGTCTCCCTGTCACAGATGCCACGGTTGCCCTTAGCTTGAAGATGTAATCTGGAGACAGGTGTTTTCTCCATCTCCTTAGCTATCATACTCTAATTCCACTGATTTCAAAACTCGGCCCTCCAGAAAGTAGAGAGGAACACTTATGTAGTTTTACTACGCAATAAAAAAAATGTAAAGCCTCGTTAGACAGGATTACCTACACATACTGACCAGCTCAAATAGAAGCATGCTACATGGCAGACCAATCCAAACTCATCTCTCGGCATGTCCAGCCCACTCATTATCTCAGCCAATCATGGCTAGCGGGAAGGTTGCTCACTTTTTCTGTGGCTAAACCAACTAGGCTCGTAATTTGAAAATGCTATTCCTATTTACAGATGGCATACAAGTTTGTTATTAAGGCACATGAAAGTTCACATGTTCGAGAAGGCATTGCTGCCCCCCCAAAAAAACGCATTTTAATAAAGGAAAAAAAGTTTACATTCAAATGGCTCTCCTGGGAAGTAGTGACCCTCGACATATGCCTAGTTTCCTGAAACTATTTCATAGTGTTGATGTCTTCACTATTATTCTACAATGTAGAAAATAGTAAAAATAAAGAAAAACCATTGAATGAGTAGGTGTGTTCATACTTTTGACTGATACTGTATATGCATGTATTTTAAATTGAAATCACAAATTTATAGTCAAATTTGATGTTTCGAAGTTCATGTTTTGTATATTTTTCATGTTTTTGACAGATATTTTGATCGATTTCATCCATTGCTACTTGTTATGAACATTTGTCTGTTATTAATTCAAAGTGTTGTGTTTCTGTGATACTCAGAGGCTGAGAAATTGGCGATTTTTAGCTAATCTGACATACAAGTATGGCTACCGATATGGGCGATATTTGGGATATAGGGGATATGGGGATATGGGCGATATGAGCGATATGAAGGATATGGGCGATATGGGGATGTGGGCGATATGAAGGATATGAGCGATATGGGGATATGAGCGATATGAAGGATATGGGCGATATGAAGGATATGGGCGATATGGGGATGTGAGCGATATGAAGGATATGGGCGATATGGGGATATGAGCGATATGAAGGATATGGGCGATATGGGGATGTGGGCGATATGGGGCATATGGGGGATATGGGGATATGAGCGATATGGGGGATATGGGGATATGGGGGATATGGGCGATATGAGCGATATGGGGTATATGGGCGATATGGGGGATATGGGCGATATGGGGGATATGGGCGATATGGGGGATATGGGGGATATGGACAATATGAGCGCCGGTGCCTTTAGACTGTTAGCTGTAACTTTGACTATTAACTCAGCATCTGAAATATGAGACTCTACTCTTTGTTTAGAGACATTGACTGCAAGCTAGATATGTATTTCAGTTATTTTTTTTTTTTTTTTTTTTTGAGTCATAGTGGCTGCCTCACCTCCTATGAGCCAAATCTGGGGGTTTCACATCTTTTCAGGGTATATACCTCTCTGCCAAATCAACCTCTCTGCCAAATCAACCTCTCTGCCAATCAACCTCTGTGCCAAATTTGGTGCTTTTATCACAAAGTTGGCTATTGAGTTGACATTTTCAGCTTAGCCGCCTGTGCTCCACTAATATACAAAATAGGAGTTATTTTTCATTCCTCCATATTAACACAGAAACCCTGGTCAAATGTTTCAGTTTTTTTTTGGTTACTAGTATCTTAACAACGACCCACCATTTCAGAAGGATAAAAAAAAAAAAAAACGGGTTCGAAATTAGGATATTCTTTTACCCCTGTTGGCGCTTTTAGGGCTAGAAGAGAAATCTTAATTGGACTGGCCCGTGTGTGTCCCCATCAAATACAGAAGAAACACACTCACGGTCTCTGGTAGAGGAATGTCAATAGGGTGAAGCTTCAAAGAATCCTGTAATAATGGAGTGTTTTGTCTTGACATTTTGAATGAAAACACTGACTTCACACCTGAGGTGCTGAAAGAGTGTCTCCGTATGACGTCATTAGTTCCAGTCTATGTTTGGAATATAATCCTACTTTGAGTCTTTTCCTTCGTTCCAATATCCAAACTACTGCACATGGGAATGCGTGAAACTTACTCCTCAGATTGAAGTGTCGCCAAATTTTTAACTGACTGATAAGAAGCTTTGGGAGAGCAGAGCAGAGGTCCTGGGTTCTAGCATCAGTGTGAGCCGAATCAGGAGGAAGCGCTAAACGCTAAGCAAGTTGATGTCCGTTGCACTAACATACCACTTATAATGCCCGATACATTACCTTCAGTCTAAATAGTATGCTTGTGTACTGGAATAAAACCCGAAAGACACTCAAAGGTGCTAGAAGATCGGCTCCTGTTGATGATGATGATGATGATGATGAGATGAAGAAGGTGAAGATCACCTCCTGTTGATCTTGTGATGTCTTTGTTGGCTGGCAGGGTTCTCCAGGAGAGAGAGGTGCTGCCGGTCCAGGAGGTGCCATCGGTCTTTCAGGACGCACCGGACCTCAGGGAGGTCCTGGACCAGCAGGAGAGAAGGGAGGCCCGGTGAGTACACACACACCTGGACATATAGCTTCAATATCTGCCTTTTAATATCGCAAACTCTTTTAGTGTATCTGGTAGTGTTACTATCAGAGGATGAAGGATAAGATATGTTCTTGTCTATTATGGCCACATGTTGACTCGTTCTCCCCTGTCCCCACAGGGAGAGAAAGGCCCCATGGGACCAGCTGGTCGTGACGGTATCCAAGGTCCTGTTGGTCTTCCTGGCCCTGCAGGCCCCCAAGGCCCCCCTGGAGAGGATGGAGACAAGGTAATACTGTAGACAATCCTCTGTGGCCCCCTTGGAGAGGACAGGGACAATACAGTACATGGTCCTCTGTGGCTCCATTGGTAGAACATGGCACTTGCAACACCTGGATCGTGGGTTCAATTCCCACTGGAAACATATAGTATGCATGTATGACTTTTAAGTCATTTTGGATAAAAGCATCTGCTACATGGCATATTTATTACTGTACCATATAGTTCAGTAATGTAGTATAGTACTGTACAGTATAGTGCAGTAATGTAGTACAGTATTGTACAGTATAGTTCAGTAATGTAGTACAGTACTGTACAGCACAGTATAGTGTAGTTCAGTAATGTAGTACAGTACTATACAGTATAGTGCAGTAATGTAGCACAGTACTGTACAGTATAGTGCAGTAATGTAGTATAGTACTGTACAGTATAGTGCAGTAATGTAGTATAGTGCTGTACAGTATAGTGCAGTAATGTAGTACTGCACAGTATAGTTCAGTAATATAGCACAGTACTGTGCAGTATAGTGCAGTAATGTAGTATAGTCAGAACCTAGGAAGAAACCTAGAGAGGAACCAGGCCATGAGGGGTGGCCAGTCCTCTTCTGGCTGTGCCAGGTGGAGATTATAACAGAACATGGCCAAGATGTTCAAATGTTCATAGATGACCAGCAGGGTCAAATAATAATAATCACAGTGGTTGTCGAGGGTGCAACAGGTCAGCACCTCAGGAATAAATGTCAGTTGGCTTTTCATAGCCGATCATTCAGAGTATCTCTACCACCCCTGCTGTCTCTAGAGAGTTGAAAACAGCAGGTCTGGGACAGGTAGCACATCTGGTGAACAGGTCAGGGTTCCATAGCCACAGGCAGAACAGTTGAAACTGGAGCAGCAGCACGGCTAGGTGGACTGGGGACAGCAAGGAGTCATCAGGCCAGGTAGTCCTGAGGCATGGTCCTAGGGCTCAGGTCCTCCTGGAGAGAGAAAGAAGAGAGAAAGAAAGAATTAGAGAGAGCATACTTAAATTCACACAGGACACCGGATAAGATAGGAAAAGTACTCCAGATATAACAGACTGACACTAGGCCCCCAACACATAAACTACTGCAGCATAAATACTGGAGGCTGAGACAGGAGGGTTCGTGAGACACTGTGGCCCCATCTGATGATACCCCCGGACAGGGCCAAACAGGCAGGATATAACCCCACCCACTTTGCCAAAGCACAGCCCCCACACCCCTAGAGAGATATCTTCAACCACCAACTTACCATCCTGAGACAATGCAGAGTATAGCCCACAAAGATCTCCGCCACGGCACAAACCAAGGGTGGGCGCCAACCCAGACAGGAAGACCACGTCAGTGACTCACTCAAGTGACGCACCCCTCCTAGGGACTGCATGGAAGAGCACCAGTAAGCCAGTGACTCAGCCCCTGTAATAGTTCAGTAATGTAGTATAGTACTGTACAGTATAGTACAGTATAGTGCAGTAATGTAGTACAGTATAGCTCAGTAATGTAGCATAGTATAGTAGTATAGTTCAGTAATGTTGTATATTACATTAGTACAGTGCAGTAATGTAGAACAGTACTGTACAGTACAGTTTAGTAATGCAGTAAAGTATAGTGCAGCAATGTAGTATAGTGCTGTACAGTACAGTACAGTGTAGTAATGTATTGTAGTATTGTTCAGCAATGTAGTACAATACTGAACAGTATAGTTAAGTAGTATATTATAGTAGTATAGTTCAGTAATGTAGTATAGTTCAGTAATGTAGTATAATACTGTACAGTATAGTTCAGTAGTATGGTATAGTAGTATAGTTCAGTAATGTAGTATACTACTGTGCGGTATAGTTCAGCAGCACGGTATGGTATAGTAGTATAGTTAAGTAATATAGTACAGTACTGTACAGTACAGTGAAGTAATGTAGTATAGTATAGTTCAGTAATGTAGTATAGTACTGTACAGTATAGTGCAGTGGTGCGGTTTAGTATAGTAGTATAGTACTGTACAATATAGTGCAGTAATGTACTGTATTATAGTATAGTAGTATAATACTGTATTGTGCAGTAGTCTAGTATTGTATAGTAGTATAGCACTGTACAGTATAGTGCAGTAGTGTAGTTTCGTATAGTACTGGTACAATATGGTGCAGTAGCGTAGTTTCGTATAGTAATATAGTACTATACAGTATAGTGTAGTAGTGTAGTTCAGTATAGTACTGTTCAGTATAGTGCAGTAATGTATAGTAATATAGTACTGTACAGTATAGTGCAGTAGTGCAGTTTAGTATAGTACTGTACCGTATAGTGTAGTAGTGTAGTATAGTGCAGTAGTGTAGTTTCGTATAGTACTGTACCGTATAGTGTAGTAGTATAGTATAGTATAGTGGTGTAGTACTGTACAGTATAGTGCAGTAGTGTAGTTTAACTGTGCAGTATAGTGCAGTAGTGTAGTAGTATAGTATAGTATAGTGGTGTAGTACTGTACAGTATAGGGCAGTAGTGTAGTTTAACTGTGCAGTATAGTGCAGTAGTGTAGTAGTATAGTATAGTACAGTGGTGTAGTACTGTGCAGTATAGTGCAGTAGTGTAGTTTAGCTGTGCAGTATAGTGCAGTAGTGTAGTATGTGGGTTAGGAGTTTTACATTGCAGATATTATTTGTGTCGATGACTTTCTATGACATGTTAAGTTATGGTGATGGATTGGTGTGAAAATGTTTTAGCAGAGGCAGTTGTATGCACGTGTGCGTGCACGCACGCACACACACACACACACACACACACACACACACACACACACACACCCATCACACATTTCAGATCCCTGTCACGTCCTCCGTAGTGTTAGTGTGACAGTGGGAGTGCCAATAGAGGGATAGACCGAGCCAAGTAATCAATTAATTGCAAACACCAACCCAGGGTCTTTGTTGTCCAATCAAATTAAAATTTCCACAAATAATATTTACCACCTAGTCACAGTAAAGGTGACAGTTGGAAAATATTGGACTTGACTAAACAGCGAGGCAGAAATTATTTTATGAGGGGCTAAAATAAAATAGGACTTCCAAGCGTCTTTGAGTCCTAGCGCTATACAGTATAAAGACAATGTATAGGTATCGTTATCATAACTGTTGTTGTGTGTTTTGTCCCAGGGAGAGGTTGGTGAACCTGGCCAGAAGGGAAGCAAAGCAGACAAAGGTGAACAGGTGAGTTCTCATCAAATTTTCCTTGTGTAGGAAAGGAAATGTCTAGAGAAACTTCACCAGAAATCAGAGAAAAGACAGTACTGGTGCACAGACCAGAGGATGAGAAATCATCCAAGGAAATGAGACCCCGACCCCAAAATATATTTTGAAAAAAAATTGGGGGGGGGGGGGGGGTTTCAGTCAGGGTCTCGACTTACTGTTGAGAGTAAGAATAGTAGAATACACAAAGTGCAATTCCCGAAATTTATTTTTCCATCAGCAGTTTTTGTCATGTTATTTCGGTCACTGACAGTTACTCAATTAGTCCATGTCGGCCAAAAAATGTTTGATTGGTAAATTTGTCTAGCCAGCTATCTAAACTCGTAGTAATCATGGCCGAATTCCCACCGGGCACGCAGAGCATGTTCCCAGGGGCCCCCATTGATTTTTGTTAGTCACTCTCACTCAGATATCATATTAACATGGTATAAGTCATGGCAAAATGTGTATAATTGCAGGAAATTAGCTCTAAACCGGGGAAACAAAAATTGCTCTGCCACAGGGCAAAAGGAGTAGAATTGCAGGAAACGTGTTACGCAAAAGCAAGATGTTCTCTCCGTCCCATGCCAAAGTGTGTAGAATTACAAAAAACTTGCTTTAAAAAGACAAAACACTGCTAAATTTTCTCTAAACTCCATGGTAACATTTTTTTCAATTGCAGAAAATTGATTTTAAATCTTTTCCTCTCCACTGTCAGTCCAGTGGGGGGGGGCTACTAAAATGTTTTGCTGCGAGATGGGGGCCCCCCAACCAAATCTCGCTAGGGCCAGCCCTGCAGTCACCTCAAATGACCTTAAGGTTGTCCATTGTTGGTGACAGCTCATTTAAAATCATAAAAGTAACCACAGATAAATGTTGTGCTTTAGCGTGTGAAGACACTGTCACTAACTGTGTCTCTGTCCCTGTTGTTAACCCTGTTGTCCTCTCTGTCTCGGTGGTGGTGACTAGGGTCCTCCTGGTCCATCTGGTCTTCAAGGTGTCATCGGAGCTCCTGGTCCTGCCGTGAGTATTAATTCACCTTTAACCTCTCACCAAACTCATCAACCCTGAACTGTCACCCCTCAGCTCAGCTCAGCCCTCAACTCACCACTCTCAAGTTATTCCACTGCAACCACACAGTACAACCACACAGTACAACCGCACAGTACAACCACACTATACAACCACACAGTACAACAACCACACAGTACAACCAGACAGTACAACCACACAGTACAACCACACAGTACAACCACACAGTACAACAACCACACAGTACAACCAGACAGTTCAACCGCACAGTACAACCACACAGTACAAGTGCACAGTACAACCACACAGTACAACTACACAGTACAACCACACAGTACAACCACACAGTACAACTACACAGTACAACCACACAGTACAACCACACAGTACAACTACACAGTACAACCACACAGTACAACCACACAGTACAACCACACAGTACAACTGTGCAGTTCAACCACACAGTACAACCACACAGTACAACTGTGCAGTTCAACCACACAGTACAACCACACAGTACAACCACACAGTACAACCACACAGTACAACCACACAGTACAACCACACAGTACAACCACACAGTAATGCACTGTGCGGTATAATTCAGCCCTCTCCTCAGCACCTGTATTCAGACAGACACCACTCCATAACACAACACCCCCTCTCTTGTTATTTCAATATAGTCACACCCATATATTCACACCCATATATTCACACCCATAAAGTCACACCCATAAAGTCACACCAATAAAGTCACCAATAAATTCACACCCATAAAGTCACACCCATATAGTCACACCAATAAATTCACACCAATATAGTCACACCAATATAGTCACACCCATATAGTCACACCCATATAGTCACACCAATATAGTCACACCAATATAGTCACACCAATATAGTCACACCCATATAGTCACACCCATATAGTCACACCCATAAAGTCACACCAATAAATTCACACCAATATAGTCACACCAATATAGTCACACCCATATAGTCACACCCATATAGTCACACCCATAAAGTCACACCCATAAAGTCACACCCATATAGTCACACCAATAAATTCACACCAATATAGTCACACCAATATAGTCACACCAATATAGTCACAACCATATAGTCACACCAATATAGTCACACCAATATAGTCACACCCATATAGTCACACCCATATAGTCACACCCATAAAGTCACACCAATAAATTCACACCAATATAGTCACACCAATATAGTCACACCCATATAGTCACACCCATATAGTCACACCCATATAGTCACACCCATAAAGTCACACCAATAAATTCACACCCATATAGTCACACCAACACCAATATAGTCACACCAATATAGTCACACCAACACCAATATAGTCACACCAACACCAATATAGTCACACTAATATAGTCACACCCATATAGTCACACCAATATAGTCACACCCATAAAGTCACACCAATAAATTCACACCAATATAGTCACATTAATATAGCCACACCCATATGGCCACACCAATATAGTCACACCAACATCAATACAGTCACACCAATAAAGTCACACCAATAAAGTCACACCCATATAGTCACACCAATATAGTCACACCAATATAGCCACACCAACACCAATATAGTCACACCAACACCAATATAGTCACACCAACACCAATATAGCCACACCAACACCAATATAGCCACACCAACACCAATATAGTCACACCAACACCAATATAGTCACACCAACACCAATATTGTCACACCCATATGGCCACACCAACATCAATATAGTCACAACAACATCAATATAGCCACACCAACACCAATATAGTCACACCAATATAGTCACACCAATATAGCCACACCAACACCAATATAGTCACACCAATATAGCCACACCAACACCAATATAGCCACACCAACACCATATAGCCACACCAACACCAATATAGTCACACCAACTCTCTTAATAACACTGTATTAGACCTTAGCATCACCCCCCTCCACCACTCTGCTCCCTGTCCAGTAGTCAGAGGGCATTTCATTTCACAGCTCAGTGCTGCAGGTGATCAGGACAGTAATATTATCTGTCATATTATTAGATCATGTCTAGGCCTTCATCCCAATTGGCACCCTATTCCATATATCCTATCGGCCCTACATAGGGAATAGGTTTCTATTTACGAACATCGCCTAGGTCTCTGTCTGGTGGGGCAATGACCTGCCTACTGAGACACACTGCCAGAGCCAGGTTGCACTCCCAGCCTAAATATGACCAAAATCTGATTATATCAAATGGACTGATTAAGCTGACTGGCTGCAGCTGTGAATTCTGTGGGAGTGGTTTATCTTCTTTAGTACCCAAATGCCCAAGACCAAAACTACCTTGGTCTAGTATGAGAGTAGAACAACAAGACTACAGCAAGCCTAGGGAAAGACTACAACAAGACTACAACAAGCCTAGGGAAAGACTACAACAAGACTACAGCAAGCCTACAGCAAGACTATAGAAAGACTACAACAAGACTACAGCAAGCCTACAGCAAGACTATAGAAAGACTACAACAAGACTACAGAGACTACAACAAGACTACAACAAAACTACAGCGAGACTACAACAAGACTATTTAAAGACAACAACAAGACTATAAAAAGACTACAACAAGTCTACAGTGAGACTACAACAAGACTACAGTGAGAATACAACAAGACTATAAAAAGACTACAACAAGTCTACAGTGAGACTACAACAAGCCTACCAGCTCTATGTTCCAAAACACTGATGTTTCATACATGTCTCTGGTCAGGATGTTAAAGCACAGAAAGATCAGCCCCCAGAACATCTGGTTAGGATGTTAAAGCACAGAAATATAGATAAATATAGACTTATAGATACAGATTTGTACCTGACTTTCAAAGCTGTGTCTACTGAGAAGACAGTTGTAATAGTTAGCTAAAGTCTTACTGTTCCCTTGAAACAGCAACCGTCTCTCAAACCTCTACATGATGTCTCAATCCTGCAGTAGCTTTTACACTGGTCTCACAAGCCAAACTCCACAGTCCTCCATGTACTGGGCTGTTATTCTGGCCAAGCAAAACTATCCTATCTCAAATTACACCCTATTTCCCTTCCCTTTTATAGTGCATTACTACCCATAGGCTTCTGGTCAAAAGTAGTGCACTACATAGCTAATAGGGTGCCGTTCAACTTCAACTCAGATCTCCGCAGGTCAGGTCAGATCCAAAACATAGAATACTGCCTATTCCCACCCCCTAAAGGCAACCCAACACAACACAACCCCTCAGCCTCCACCTACTCACTATCTCAGCTCTCTCTCTCTCTCTCTCGCTCTGTCTCTGTCTCTCTGTCTCTGTCTCTCTGTCTCTGTCTCTCTCTCTCTCTCTCTCTCTCTCTCTCTCTCGCTCCCTCTCTCTCGCTCTATCTATCTATCTATCTATCTATCTATCTATCTATCTATCTATCTATCTATCTATCTATCTATCTATCTATCTATCTATCTATCTATCTATCTATCTATCTATCTATCTATCTATCTATCTATCTATCTATCTATCTATCTATCTATCTATCTATCTATCTATCTATCTATCTATCTATCTATCTATCTATCTATCTATCTATCTATCTATCTATCTATCTATCTATCTATCTATCTATCTATCTAACCAACCTGTAGCCATGTGGTACTCCCACAAATTAAGTCAGCACATTTCAGCTCCTCACTTCCTCTCAGGCCTCCAGCTAGAATACTGTACTGATTCCACTAACTCTTGACCTCTGCTCTCTGCCTTCCAGGGTAGTGATGGTGAGTCAGGACCCAGGGGTCAGCAGGGTATGTTTGGCCAGAAGGGAGACGAAGGATCCAGAGGATTCCCTGGGCTACCTGGGCCCATCGGACTGCAGGTACGACTACACATCATGCACACACACTACACACACACACTGCACACACACACACACTGCACACACTGCACACACACACACACACACACTGCACACACACACACACACACACACACACACACACACACACACACACTGCACACACACACACACACACTGCACACACACACACACACAACACACACAGAAACACACAGAAACACACACGCACACACACACGCACACGCACACACACACACACACTGCACACACACACACACACACACACACACACACACACACACACACACACACACACACACACACACACACACACACACACACACACACACACACACACACACACACACACACACACACACAAACAGCGTCGGGCATCAGGCATCGCCATCGTTGGCTTCAGTTCATCTCTCCTCTATAATTCTCACATTATGTAGTTTACAGCAAAACAGAAAACGTTGATGCATTGTATTAGTGGTATGTACTACACTGTCAAAATTAGTCTTTGGATCCACCTAAAAAAAAAACATCTCTTTAATTGGTTGCAAGTAAATATGTTCGATTTTTTCTCAATTGAAAAAAAAAGTACATTTGTTGAAATATATGATTCAATACCAATGGTTCTATTTCATCGTTAACAAACCTATTTTTCAAGTTGCAGCCTATTTCTTTCAACATTCAATACCTAATATCCCGAGTGGCCTCAGCGGTCTAAAGGCTCTGCATCTCAGTGCTAGAGGCGTTACTACAGACCCTGGTTTGAATCCAGGCTGGATTCCAATCACATCCAGTCGTGATTGGGAGTCCCATAGAGCGACGCACAATTGGCCCAGCGTCGGGTTTGGCCGGGGTAGGCCGTCATTGTAAATAACAATTTGTTCTTTACTGACTTGCCTAGTTAAATTTAAATAATGTTTAATAAAGAACATAAATCCTGATGTTTGATGTATATACAGTACAAACCAATTTGTCATGTTGTTGCAAGTTGATTTTTCACTTTGGAATTACTGTACCAATTCAAATTTCTTCAATTGGCTTACAAACAATTAAATACCTTCCCTCTAAATCAAGAAATTAAGTTGGTTCAATAACATGAAATAATAACTCCAAACACATTCTTTATATATGACTAATAACACAACTATTGATACATTGTATCCATTGTATCACATGCTCTTTATGCAGGTATGATTACAGATTTAGTACTGGCCGTGTATGAGTTTAACTTTAAATAACGAATACATCACAACACGTTACCTGGAATGACATTCACTCTCACGGGTGGCCAAAAATAACAAACTGAAAGTCACGCCTCTAACTCTTGTGATTGGCTGACACTGGGTTCCAGTCATTCTGCCAGTGGACTAATGTTACTGGGAGAGTCTCCATTGGTTTCCAGTCATTCTGCCTGTGGACTAAAGTTACTGGGAGAGTCTCCATTGGTTTCCAGTCATTCTGCCTGTGGACTAAAGTTACTGGGAGAGTCTCCATTGGTTTCCAGTCATTCTGCCTGTGGACTAATGTTACTGGGAGAGTCTCCATTGGTTTCCAGCCATTCTGCCTGTGGACTAATTTCACTGGGAGAGTCTCCATTGGTTTCCAGTCATTCTGCCTGTGGACTAAAGTTACTGGGAGAGTCTCCATTGGTTTCCAGTCATTCTGCCTGTGGACTAATGTTACTGGGAGAGTCTCCATTGGTTTCCAGCCATTCTGCCTGTGGACTAATTTCACTGGGAGAGTCTCCATTGGTTTCCAGCCATATCCCATTATAATCAACACAGTAATGTGTTGGCCCCAGGGCCTTCCCAGACCTACATGACAACACAAGGACCTAACAAAGGCTCTGACAGCACACACAAACAGACACACACACACACACACACACACACACACACACACACACACACACACACACACACACACACACACACACCTGATACATCTTTTTGGCATTTGAGGAAGACTGAAATGCCTCAGTTCAGACCGAATGAATCCATAAATGTTGACTTTATGCGTTGGCATTTCCCTACTCTTTCTGCAGCGCTGCAATGCTCAGTCAATGGAAATACTGTCTGAAGGGTCATCAAAATGTGATATTTACTCTGCTCGTCTAGTGTATATCTCTGTCCCTCCTAAGCTCCAGCATACGCTTGGTTTTAGATGTCCACTACCAATGCAAACACATTCCAGCCTTTTGGAATAACAGCTTTCAGCTATCAAATCACAGCCATTAATACCCACCCATCTGAAATCATTAATTCAACACACACACACACACACACGCACGCAGGCGCACGCACACGCACGTGTATGCGCACGCACGCACGCGCACGCATACACACACACACGGGCACGCACACACACGCACACGCACACACACGCACACACATGCACACGCACACACACACATGCAATGCTTACAGTGATATTCCTGTCAGTTCAGTTTGAAAATAACCTATTACAACTGTATTATTACGCCCACATATCAATTACAGTTTTCCCTCTCTCCCACTTTCTCTCTCTCTCTCTCTCTCTCTCTCTCTCTCTCTCTCTCTCTCTCTCTCTCTCTCTCTCTCTCTCTGTCTCTGTCTCTGTTTCTCTCTCTCTCTGTGTCTCTGTTTCTCCCTCTCTCTCTCTCTCTCTTTCTCTCGCTCTCTCTGTCTCTGTTTCGCTCTGTCTCTCTCTCTCTCTCTCTCTCGTCTCTCTCTCTCTGTCTCTATCTCTCTCTGTCTCTGTTTCTCTCGCTCTCGCTCTCTCTCTGTCTCTGTTTCTCTCTGTCTCTCTCTGTCTCTCTCTCACTCTCTTTGCCTCTCTTTACAACACAAGAAAACAACTGATTGTCTTCAGCTAGCTTTAGTTCCTGTTTCCTGTGGATGTTGACAAATCACATCGCAGCTTGTAATTTAGATGGTGTGATTTCAACCAGGCCTCCCGTAGACCATAATTACCTAGGTGTTCCTGCTGAATAATTATGTCTTTATTCTGCAAGAGTTTTGGGTTTGTTCATGTGTTCAACATGAACACACACACACACACACACACACACACACACACACACACACACACACACACACACACAGTATTACACAGTATTATGCTGCAGTGCGATGCGTGTGGATCTCTGAACACTCAATTGTACAAAAGCATGCATTTCTAATGAATGTTTGAGTTCATTTCTGTTATGCTACTGTATGATAAATATGTCATATAAAATATGTATATTGTGTAATCAGTGTTATTGATATGTTGTTAGGAAAGCTAGAAAAAATAGTATAATGAAATGTTAAGAGCTGCCCGTATCCATTTCATATCGGTGTCATCATTGCCGACCACGATACATTATTCAATGTGAACACGTCTTTGTTGTTGAGTATTAAAGAGTGTCTCTCCTTTTTTTTCAGGGGCTGCCTGGTACATCAGGAGAGAAGGGAGAGAACGGGGACGTCGGCCCAATGGTAAGGCAGCCATTTTGGAATCACACCAGAGTACAGATGTCCAAGTAGATCCAAGCTACTTGATTAGATCTAGCCTGTTGTTGTGATGTCACGGTCTTAATGTTTATTGTTGTTTATGTTGATAGGGTCTTCTTGTTGATTGTTTATGTTGACATGGCGTTATTGTTGATTGTTTACGTTGACATGGTGTTATTGTTGATTGTTTTCGTTGACATGGTGTTATTGTTGATTGTTTTCGTTGACATGGTGTTATTGTTGATTGTTTACGTTGACATGGTGTTATTGTTGATTGTTTATGTTGACATGGTGTTATTGTTGATTGTTTACGTTGACATGGTGTTATTGTTGATTGTTTACGTTGACATGGTGTTATTGTTGATTGTTTACGTTGACATGGTGTTATTGTTGATTGTTTTCGTTGACATGGTGTTATTGTTGATTGTTTACGTTGACATGGTGTTATTGTTGATTGTTTACGTTGACATGGTGTTATTGTTGATTGTTTACGTTGACATGGTGTTATTGTTGATTGTTTACGTTGACATGGTGTTATTGTTGATTGTTTACGTTGACATGGTGTTATTGTTGATTGTTTACGTTGACATGGTGTTATTGTTGATTGTTTACGTTGACATGGTGTTATTGTTGATTGTTTACGTTGACATGGTGTTATTGTTGATTGTTTACGTTGACATGGTGTTATTGTTGATTGTTTATGTTGACATGGCGTTATTGTTGATTGTTTACGTTGACATGGTGTTATTGTTGATTGTTTACGTTGACATGGTGTTATTGTTGATTGTTTACGTTGACATGGTGTTATTGTTGATTGTTTACGTTGACATGGTGTTATTGTTGATTGTTTTCGTTGACATGGTGTTATTGTTGATTGTTTACGTTGACATGGTGTTATTGTTGATTGTTTACGTTGACATGGTGTTATTGTTGATTGTTTACGTTGACATGGTGTTATTGTTGATTGTTTACGTTGACATGGTGTTATTGTTGATTGTTTACGTTGACATGGCGTTATTGTTGATTGTTTACGTTGACATGGTGTTATTGTTGATTGTTTACGTTGACAGGGTCCACCTGGTCCTCCAGGTCCCAGAGGTCCCCAGGGTTCTAGTGGAGCTGACGTAAGTGTCTGAATATTCAATATTATTATTCTGAATAGTTTAACATGTCATTACATTAGAGTATATTATAATTATTATGAATAGTTTAACATGTCATTACACTAGAGTATATTATAATTATTATGAATAGTTTAACATGTCATTACACTAGAGTATATTATTATTCTGAATAGTTTAACATGTCCATTACATTGAAGTATATTATTATTATTATGAATAGTTTAACATGTCATTACATTAGAGGTATATTATTATTATTCTGAATAGTTTAACATGTCATTACACTAGAGTATATTATTATTATTCTGAATAGTTTAACATGTCATTACACTAGAGTATATTATTATTATGAATAGTTTAACATGTCATTACACTACATGTGGCTCCATACCCTGTGTTATGATGACCTGACGTTTTTTATGATTGATTGATTGATTGATTGATTGGTTATTTGGTTGGTTGGTGGTTTAATTGGTTGGTTGGTTGATGTATTGATTGATTGATTGATTGATTGATTGATTGATTGATTGATTGATTGATTGATTGATTGATTGGTTATTTGGTTGGTTGGTGGGTTTAATTGGTTGGTTGGTTGATGTATTGATTGATTTGTTGATTGCTTGGCTGATTGGTTGGTTGGTTGGTTGGTTGATTGGTTGGTTGATTGGTTGGTTAATGTATTGGTTGGTTGATTGGTTGACTGGATGATTGATTGGTTGGTTATTTGATTGGTTGGTTGATTAATTGGTTGGTTGGTTAATGTATTGGTTGATTGGTTGGATGGTTCATTGGTTGATTGGTTGGTTGGTTGGATGGTTGATTGATTGGTTGATTGGTTGATTGGATGGTTGATTGGTTGATTGGTTGGATGGTTGATTGGTTGGATGGTTGATTGATTGGTTGGTTGATTGATTGGTTGATTGGTTGATTGGTTGGATGGTTGATTGGTTGATTGGTTGATTGGTTGGATGGTTGATTGATTGGTTGATTGGTTGATTGGATGGATGGTTGATTGGTTGGATGGTTGATTGGTTGGATGGTTGATTGATTGGTTGGTTGATTGATTGGTTGATTGGTTGGATGGTTGATTGGTTGGATGGTTGATTGATTGGTTGGTTGATTGATTGGTTGATTGGTTGATTGGTTGGATGGTTGATTGGTTGATTGGTTGATTGGTTGATTGGTTGGATGGTTGATTGATTGGTTGATTGGTTGATTGGATGGTTGATTGGTTGATTGGTTGATTGGTTGATTGGTTGGATGGTTGATTGGTTGGATGGTTGATTGGTTGGTTGATTGGTTGATTGGATGGTTGATTGGTTGATTGGTTGATTGGTTGATTGGTTGGATGGTTGATTGGTTGGATGGTTGATTGATTGGTTGGTTGATTGATTGGTTGATTGGTTGATTGGATGGTTGATTGGTTGATTGGTTGATTGGTTGATTGGTTGATTGGTTGGATGGTTGATTGGTTGGATGGTTGATTGGTTGGATGGTTGATTGGTTGATTGGTTGATTGGTTGATTGGTTGGATGGTTGATTGGTTGATTGGTTGATTGGTTGGATGGTTGATTGGTTGGATGGTTGATTGGTTGGATGGTTGATTGGTTGATTGGTTGATTGGTTGGATGGTTGATTGATTGGTTGATTGGTTGATTGGATGGATGGTTGGTTGGATGGTTGATTGGTTGGATGGTTGATTGGTTGGATGGTTGATTGGTTGGATGGTTGATTGGTTGGATGGTTGATTGATTGGTTGTTTTGTATCCTATCCACAGGGTGCTCAAGGCCCTCCTGGTGGAGTGGGTTCTATGGGAGGTAATGGAGAAAAGGGAGAAAGCGGTGAAGCTGGCAACCCGGGACCATCAGGAGAGCCTGGTGGTGGAGTAAGTATCCCGTTTGATTCAAATACACAAATGATAAATGATAATTAGAACAGATAAAACAGGGGGAAAAAACACAACATTTCTTAGTGTATAGTATTGTCATTTATGCATAGCAGTGTGTGATTAGGTTACAAATCGAGGTTGTTCATATTTCTTAATTGCAGCTGTAATTGAGCATTGTTTATTATCTGTGACAGTCACAGTAGAGAATCCTTCCTCTTACTGCGTCCCCTTCTGATGAGTCACAGCTTTAGGGGAAAGACGGGGGGCTATGTACAGTTTTCCTGGCTACCCATACTCCTTACTCTGGCCATGCGACGGACGTTAGTTTCTTCTCTGCGATGAGTGTCTCCCCAACGATTGTCTAGAACGCAAACACATTCTAACCGTTCTGATTGGTCCCAGAAACCGATGGGTTTGGACCAGAGCCAGAACACACGTGTGTAAAGCGACGTTTTGAAAAATGCGTCGTTCTCTTTTATACTCTGATTGGTTAGAGATGATCCAACCGCTGATGACTTTGTTTTGTACGACACGCCCTCATTGTATCCAACTCTTCTAGTCTGGCTGGTCCTTACTGTAGTCAACTCTTCTAGTCTGGCTGGTCCTTACTGTAGTCAACTCTTCTAGTCTGGCTGGTCCTTACTGTATCCAACTCTTCTAGCCTGGCTGGTCCTTACTGTATCCAACTCTTCTAGTCTGGCTGGTCCTTACTGTAGTCAACTCGTTTAGTCTGGCTGGTCCTTACTGTATCCAACTCGTTTAGTCTGGCTGGTCCTTACTGTAGTCAACTCTTCTAGTCTGGCTGGTCCTTACTGTATCCAACTCTTCTAGTCTGGCTGGTCCTTACTGTATCCAACTCTTCTAGCCTGGCTGGTCCTTACTGTAGTCAACTCTTCTAGTCTGGCTGGTCCTTACTGTAGTCAACTCTTCTAGCCTGGCTGGTCCTTACTGTAGTCAACTCTTCTAGTCTGGCTGGTCCTTACTGTATCCAACTCTTCTAGTCTGGCTGGTCCTTACTGTAGTCAACTCTTCTAGTCTGGCTGGTCCTTACTGTAGTCAACTCTTCTAGCCTGGCTGGTCCTTACTGTATCCAACTCTTCTAGTCTGGCTGGTCCTTACTGTATCCAACTCTTCTAGTCTGGCTGGTCCTTACTGTATCCAACTCTTCTAGCCTGGCTGGTCCTTACTGTATCCAACTCTTCTAGCCTGGCTGGTCCTTACTGTATCCAACTCTTCTAGTCTGGCTGGTCCTTACTGTAGCCAACTCTTCTAGCCTGGCTGGTCCTTACTGTAGTCAACTCTTCTAGTCTGGCTGGTCCTTACTGTATCCAACTCTTCTAGCCTGGCTGGTCCTTACTGTATCCAACTCTTCTAGCCTGGCTGGTCCTTACTGTAGTCAACTCTTCTAGCCTGGCTGGTCCTTACTGTAGTCAACTCTTCTAGCCTGGCTGGTCCTTACTGTAGTCAACTCTTCTAGTCTGGCTGGTCCTTACTGTATCCAACTCTTCTAGCCTGGCTGGGCCTTACTGTAGTCAACTCTTCTAGCCTGGCTGGTCCTTTCTGTAGTCAACTCTTCTAGCCTGGCTGGTCCTTACTGTAGTCAACTCTTCTAGTCTGGCTGGTCCTTACTGTATCCAACTCTTCTAGCCTGGCTGGTCCTTACTGTAGTCAACTCTTCTAGTCTGGCTGGTCCTTACTGTATCCAACTCTTCTAGCCTGGCTGGTCCTTACTGTATCCAACTCTTCTAGCCTGGCTGGTCCTTACTGTATCCAACTCTTCTAGTCTGGCTGGTCCTTACTGTAGTCAACTCTTCTAGCCTGGCTGGTCCTTACTGTAGTCAACTCTTCTAGCCTGGCTGTTCCTTACTGTAGTCAACTCTTCTAGTCTGGCTGGTCCTTACTGTAGTCAACTCTTCTAGTCTGGCTGGTCCTTACTGTAGTGAACTCTTCTAGTCTGGCTGGTCCTTACTGTAGTCAACTCTTCTAGCCTGGCTGGTCCTTACTGTAGTCAACTCTTCTAGCCTGGCTGTTCCTTACTGTAGTCAACTCTTCTAGTCTGGCTGGTCCTTACTGTAGTCAACTCTTCTAGTCTGGCTGGTCCTTACTGTAGTCAACTCTTCTAGTCTGGCTGGTCCTTACTGTAGTCAACTCTTCTAGTCTGGCTGGTCCTTACTGTATCCAACTCTTCTAGTCTGGCTGGTCCTTACTGTATCCAACTCTTCTAGCCTGGCTGGTCCTTACTGTAGTCAACTCTTCTAGTCTGGCTGGTCCTTACTGTATCCAACTCTTCTAGTCTGGCTGGTCCTTACTGTATCCAACTCTTCTAGTCTGGCTGGTCCTTACTGTATCCAACTCTTCTAGTCTGGCTGGTCCTTACTGTATCCAACTCTTCTAGCCTGGCTGGTCCTTACTGTATCCAACTCTTCTAGTCTGGCTGGTCCTTACTGTAGTCAACTCTTCTAGCCTGGCTGGTCCTTACTGTAGTCAACTCTTCTAGTCTGGCTGGTCCTTACTGTAGTCAACTCTTCTAGTCTGGCTGGTCCTTACTGTATCCAACTCTTCTAGTCTGGCTGGTCCTTACTGTATCCAACTCTTCTAGCCTGGCTGGTCCTTACTGTAGTCAACTCTTCTAGTCTGGCTGGTCCTTACTGTATCCAACTCTTCTAGCCTGGCTGGTCCTTACTGTATCCAACTCTTCTAGTCTGGCTGGTCCTTACTGTAGTCAACTCTTCTAGTCTGGCTGGTCCTTACTGTAGTCAACTCTTCTAGTCTGGCTGGTCCTTACTGTAGTCAACTCTTCTAGTCTGGCTGGTCCTTACTGTAGTCAACTCTTCTAGTCTGGCTGGTCCTTACTGTAGTCAACTCTTCTAGTCTGGCTGGTCCTTACTGTATCCAACTCTTCTAGCCTGGCTGGTCCTTACTGTAGTCAACTCTTCTAGCCTGGCTGGTCCTTACTGTAGTCAACTCTTCTAGCCTGGCTGGTCCTTACTGTATCCAACTCTTCTAGTCTGGCTGGTCCTTACTGTATCCAACTCTTCTAGTCTGGCTGGTCCTTACTGTAGTCAACTCTTCTAGTCTGGCTGGTCCTTACTGTAGTCAACTCTTCTAGTCTGGCTGGTCCTTACTGTATCCAACTCTTCTAGTCTGGCTGGTCCTTACTGTAGTCAACTCTTCTAGTCTGGCTGGTCCTTACTGTATCCAACTCTTCTAGTCTGGCTGGTCCTTACTGTATCCAACTCTTCTAGTCTGGCTGGTCCTTACTGTATCCAACTCTTCTAGTCTGGCTGGTCCTTACTGTATCCAACTCTTCTAGCCTGGCTGGTCCTTACTGTAGTCAACTCTTCTAGTCTGGCTGGTCCTTACTGTATCCAACTCTTCTAGTCTGGCTGGTCCTTACTGTAGTCAACTCTTCTAGTCTGGCTGGTCCTTACTGTATCCAACTCTTCTAGCCTGGCTGGTCCTTACTGTATCCAACTCTTCTAGTCTGGCTGGTCCTTACTGTAGCCAACTCTTCTAGTCTGGCTGGTCCTTACTGTATCCAACTCTTCTAGTCTGGCTGGTCCTTACTTTAGTCAACTCTTCTAGCCTGGCTGGTCCTTACTGTAGTCAACTCTTCTAGTCTGGCTTGTCCTTACTGTATCCAACTCTTCTAGCCTGGCTGGTCCTTACTGTAGTCAACTCTTCTAGCCTGGCTGTTCCCTTACTATACCTGGGTTTCTTCCATAGGAAATACTTGGGCCGGCTGCTTCATCAATCCATATTTTCGAATTGATCATTGCCCAGCAGAGCATTTGGTTATGATCATTGATTATCCCTTCCCCTCTCAGAAAGAGAAGAAATTAGGATCAATATCATAGATTACAGCTATGCTTCCATCCAACCCCAGCCCCATTAAATTCATATCAGAGCGTTGATCATTGATTGTTGGCTATGCTGTGGTTTGTGGTTGTGTAGTCCGGTCAGGTTTAATCAGTACAGAACCCTAGTCCCTGATAGGACTCTCTGGCTTGTCACCCAAATGACACCCTTGTTCCCTATTCAGTGCATTCATTTTGACCAGGGCCATAGGGGACGTAGACCCTTTCTCCTCCTCTACTCAGCGTCCGTCACAGCATATCGACATGGCTGTCTGCTCCTCTATCTGTTTACAGTGTCAGAACGAAACAGATAGGGACAGGTAGGGAGGGAACAGACAGGGACAGGTAGGGACAGGTAGGGACAGGTAGGGACAGGTATGGAGGGAACAGACAGGGACAGACAGTGACAGGTATGGAGGGAACAGACAGGGACAGATAGTGACAAGTATGGAGAGAACAGACAGGGACTGACAGTGACAGGTATGGGGAGAACAGGGACTGATCAAACTTTACCGGTGTGACACCCACTGATCCTCAGTGTGATAACAGTTGTGACATTTCTCTCTCCAGGGCCCCAGAGGAGAGACAGGGGAGAAGGGAGAGTCAGGACCACCTGGAGCTGCTGGACCTGCAGGGGCCCGCGGACCTGGAGGAGACGATGGCCCCAAAGGCAACCCCGTAAGTCACATCAGGCCCTATATTCAAAATACTTTGACAACATCTCCATACGCAATTTTTACAATAAGATAAAGCAAGAGTATTTTTTTTTTCTTCTGTTTGTGGATCTATAACCGATACTGTAAATCATAGAGTCACTCATGTTATGATTCTGATCCCATTGTCTGTTTCCAGCAAGACTATGTGAGGAGTTGAGCGGTCGTAAATCCTACTCAACGTTCATGGAGTGGCGCTTGTGCACCGTTCCGCCGCTCCACTAAAAAAAAACGCTCCCAAAATATTTTTTATAATAATAGAATAAAACACTCACAGGGAGAAATACATTTTCGCTCCAAATTCGCTCCATTCAAAATCATTTTAAAATCACCATTGAACCAACACTTATGTATTTTTGTGATTTCCTGGACCTACCATTTTCAAATAGACTACATGTCATTTTAAACAGTATTTAAAAACACTAAAAGGGTCAGGATCCTGACAGGGAGCCTAAAAAGGAACGAAAATGAATTATTTAGGCTATATTATTTCAGTTAATTCAAGGCTATAGCCTACGAAGAAATACATTGCGAAGCATTTGGGAGTGGTAGGGACATAAAGCACTCAACATTTAAATAACATTTAATTGTATTAAATCATTATAGTCTATAAATTGTGCATATAGGCTGTGACTTAGAATTAAATACATATTAGACGAAAAATGCCTTATTAGGTTCAGTCTACAGTGCCTTTGAATTCAATTGTTAGAAACAGGAGTTGGCCCAGTCTGTGTCTTCAGGCTCGTGTGATGGTGCCTGGAGAGCCAGCCTGCAGAGTATCTTCTCAAATCAAAACAAATCAAATCAAATTTATTTATATAGCCCTTCGTACATCAGCTGATATCTCAAAGTGCTGTACAGAAACCCAGCCTAAAACCCCAAACAGCAAGCAATGCATGTGAAAGAAGCACGGTGGCTAGGAAAAACTCCCTAGGAAAAACTCCCTAGAAAGGCCAAAAACCTAGGAAGAAACCTAGAGAGGAACCAGGCTATGAGGGGTGGCCAGTCCTCTTCTGGCTGTGCCGGGTGGATATTATAACAGAACATGGTCAAGATGTTAAAATGTTCATAAATGACCAGCATGGTCAAATAATAATAATCATGGTAGATGTCGAGGGTGCAACAAGCACGTCCGGTGAACAGGTCAGGGTTCCATAGCCGCAGGCAGAACAGTTGAAACTGGAGCAGTAGCACGGCCAGGTGGACTGGGGACAGCAAGGAGTCATCATGCCAGGTAGTCCTGAGGCATGGTCCTAGGGCTCAGGTCCTCCGAGAGAAAGAAAGAAAGAGAGAAAGAGAGAATTAGAGAGAGCATATTTAAATTCACACAGGACACCGGATAAGACAAGAGAAATACTCCAGACGTAACAGACTGACCCTAGCCCCCGACACATAAACTACTGCAGCATAAATACTGGAGGCTGACACAGGAGGGATCAGGAGACACTGTGGCCCCATCCTGTGGCCTCCTCACATGCAGAGCCACTGGGGATGATAAACACCTTTTTGGCCTCTCCTGCCAGGCTGGGCAGAGATGCAGAGTTGTTTTAAAAATATATATTTTTCCCTAGGTAGCCCTAAAGGTTTTTAGGCAAAATAACACAATCAAAACGTAAAGCTTTTTGAACGTGGGAATATGCCAGGACTATTGGGCCAAAATCAATTATGACCTATTGTATAGATAATAGAACAACACTTTTTCCCTCTCTTGCTCTTGGTCCTCATCTTTGTAAGCCACCTTGATTTTGCACCTGTGTGTGTTATCAGTTTCAAAATATTTAGCAAACTCCATGACAGTAACTACAGCAAGGGGGCTATTACCAGCACACAAGTAGACTACAAATGCATGCTGGGCCGGGCATGCCCTGGGCTCACGCAGTGATCGCTACTAGAGGGAAATTGGAGTGGGCGAGAAGGCCAACGCTCCAGCCTTTGGGAATGCCGCTCTGTGCTCCAGCTCCGCTCCTTGTTCCGCTCCAGCTTTGCTCCTCGCTCCGCTCACATACTCCACATTCCAGCTCAAACACTTCTTGTATTCTCTCTCTGCTTTCTCCATCTCTCTCTCGCTCTCCCTCTCTCTCTCTCTTTCTCCCCCTCTCTCTCACCCTCTCACCCTGTCTGTCTGTCTGTCTGTCTGTCTGTCTGTCTGTCTGTCTGTCTGTCTGTCTGTCTGTCTGTCTGTCTGTCTGTCTGTCTGTCTGTCTGTCTGTCTGTCTGTCTGTCTGTCTGTCTGTCTGTCTGTCTGTCTGTCTGTCTCTCTCTCTCTCTCTCTCTCTCTCGCTCTGTGTGTATATCTCTCTCCCTCTCTCTTTGTCCCTCTCTCTTTGTCCCTCTCTCTCTCTCTCCCTCTCTCTCTCTCTCTCTCTCTCTCTCTCTCTCTCTCTCTCTCTCTCTCTCTCTCTCTATAGGGACCCGTTGGCTTCTCTGGAGACCCAGGTCCCCCTGGAGAGCCTGGAGTTGGTGTAAGTACTACAGTTAGATGTAAAGGGAACGGCATGTAATTAATTGAAGTGTAACAGTAGATTATGATCGATGCTAGTAAAAGGAAGAAATTGATATCCTGACTTGTCTTTCTGTTGTATCTCCTCAGGGATTGGATGGCTTGGCTGGAGACAAGGGAGATGATGGAGACGCTGGTCAGCCAGTAAGTTTTGATTTATTTAACCAGGAAAAGACCCTTGAGGCTATAGAATTGTGATGTTGTTGTTGTTAGTGAGGAGAAAAAAATAAGAAGGGAGTAGTCTTGTACGCAAATACACAATATATACAACATTATGTGGACACCTCTTTAAATGAGTGGATTCGGCTATTTCAGCCACACCCGTTGCTGACAGGTGTATAAAATTCAGCGCAAAGCCATGCAATCTCCATAGACAAGCATTGGCAGTAGAACAGCCTCACTGAAGAGTTCAGTGATGCCACCTTTACAAGTCAGTTTGTCAAATGTCTTAGTTCCAGTGAAGGGAAATCTTAAACGCTACAGAATACAATGACATTCAGGCCTATCTATTTATGTAGCTATTTATTTACCAAGCTAAAAACACGTAACCTAACACTAGCTAGCTAGCTGCTGGGAGGATGTTGTCAATGGACGAGTGGCTAAGTGACTGACTTTTTTTCCCACCCGTATCGTTTTTCTGTGGTTACAGCTAGTGATGCAGGTGTCATTTGGTTGGCTAGCGAGAAATGTGAATCACTTTGCTAGCTAGCTAGCTATGCTGAACTTGAACGACTGTTAACTACAGTTAGCATATCTCTCAGTTGTCAATCAAATGTATTTGGCATCGATCAAACGGGCAGGCAGGTAGGCGAGTTCCCATTGAGTTGTAAAATCGGCGGTTGGGACAAGCTGCGGAAAGGCGAGCAGGCTACAATACTATTCCCCATTGTTTATCAGTGAAATTTTGACAACGTTTAAGAAGGTTTACCTACTCTACTGTTCCCTCGTTATGTTTTAGCTCATCTTGCTTTGGCTAGCGTTAGTTGTTGATCTTGTTGTTGGGGGTAAAATGTCAGCCACTCACCCACTCGTCCAATGACAACATCCTCCCAGCAGCTAGCTAGTTAGCTGCTAGTCCTACTGGTTAGTCCTACTGCCTGTAAACACACAGTCCAGTTCATAGTGAATGATGGCAGGTCCTACTGCCTGTAAACACACAGTCCAGTTCAAAGTGAATGATGACAGGTCCTACTGCCTGTAAACACACAGTCCAGTTCATAGTGAATGATGACAGGTCCTACTGCCTGTAAACACACAGTCCAGTTCATAGTGAATGATGACAGGTCCTACTGCCTGTTAACACACAATCCAGTTCATAGTGAATGATGGCAGGTCCTACTGCCTGTAAACACACAGTCCAGTTCATAGTGAATGATGGCAGGTCCTACTGCCTGTAAACACACAGTCCAGTTCATAGTGAATGATGACAGGTTCTACTTCCTGTAAACACACAGTCCAGTTCATAGTGAATGATGACAGGTCCTACTGCCTGTAAACACACAGTCCAGTTCATAGTGAATGATGGCAGGTCCTACTGCCTGTAAACACACAGTCCAGTTCATAGTGAATGATGACAGGTCCTACTGCCTGTTAACACACAATCCAGTTCATAGTGAATGATGGCAGGTCCTACTGCCTGTAAACACACAGTCCAGTTCATAGTGAATGATGACAGGTTCTACTTCCTGTAAACACACAGTCCAGTTCATAGTGAATGATGACAGGTCCTACTGCCTGTAAACACAGTCCAGTTCAAAGTGAATGATGACAGGTCCTACTGCCTGTAAACACAGTCCAGTTCATAGTGAATGATGGCAGGTCCTACTGCCTGTAAACACACAGTCCAGTTCATAGTGAATGATGACAGGTCCTACTGCCTGTAAACACAGTCCAGTTCAAAGTGAATGATGACAGGTCCTACTGCCTGTAAACACAGTCCAGTTCATAGTGAATGATGGCAGGTTCTACTTCCTGTAAACACACAGTCCAGTTCATAGTGAATGATGACAGGTCCTACTGCCTGTAAACACAGTCCAGTTCAAAGTGAATGATGACAGGTCCTACTGCCTGTAAACACAGTCCAGTTCATAGTGAATGATGGCAGGTCCTACTGCCTGTAAACACACAGTCCAGTTCATAGTGAATGATGACAGGTCCTACTGCCTGTAAACACAGTCCAGTTCAAAGTGAATGATGACAGGTCCTACTGCCTGTAAACACAGTCCAGTTCATAGTGAATGATGGCAGGTCCTACTGCCTGTAAACACAGTCCAGTTCATAGTGAATGATGGCAGGCTTCTGTAGGCAAATAACTTATTTATTGTTGTGTGATGATGTTGTTGTTGTTTAGGATGATGATGATGATGATGATGATGATGATGCTGATGTTGTTGTTTAGGATGATGATGATGATGATGATGATGATGTCGTTGTTGTATTGTGAATCTGGTATCTATTGTAACTGGTCGGGGGGGTGTGTTGTTTCAGGGCCCACCTGGTCCTTCTGGAGAAGCTGGACCTCCAGGACCACCCGGCAAGAGGGTAAGTGTCTGCCAAGAAAACTTTGTTTTGCCCGCAAAGTTATTTGCTAACAGAGCTAACACATGTTCCAGGTTTCAGGCGAGGTTAGTCGTCGTTATCAAAAATTATAGATATTGCTGAATTTAAATTCTAGCTATAATGGACTATAATACATATCTGATTTGCCTTGATTGAGCAGCCACTCTCCACACAAGCCAATATTCAGAGACGGTTTTGTAGTAGATTAGTTTATAATATTCAGACTGTTTTTTAGTACATTAGTTTATAATATTCAGACTGTTTTGTACTAGATTAGTTTTATAATAGAATATCAACCTGTTTTAGTTTGTCTGACAGTGATGCGAGAGCAGTGAGATAAACACTCAAGTCCAGGATATCAAGATGTCATTTCTACCTCTGGCACTTCCCGCTGATCGTGTCACACAACCGGCCTCAATGTCCACATGCGTCCTAAATGGCACACTCGTCCCTCTGGTGGAAAAGTAGTGCACTTTTTAAGGGATAGGGTGCTATTTGGGAAACAGCCATACAGTATGTTTTCTTACCACTTTTACAACCTGGTCCAATTAAAGCCATCACTTTTAATGGAGAGCACTAAAATTCTATAAACTGCTACACCAATACTGTAAAATAATGAAGGGTTGGCACTGCGTGGTGACAAGAACAAGGGGTTTGTCCCAAATGGAAACCTTTTCCTTTGGTAGTGCTCTACTTTTGACCAGGAACCATAGAGCTCTAGTCAAATGTAGTGCACTATTAGGGATTCAGGTCAAAAATTTTTATTTAAAGGGAAGTTTCAATTCAAAGTCAATTGGAGCGTACTGGTGTTAGTTTAGTGTGAAATTATGTTACTACACCATCAAATCAAAGATGTGCTTCTACATGGCTCTGCATCAAGTGTGAGGGTTTTCCGTCGCTTGTAAAGTTTAATTTCCCTACATGATTATGGCTCATAGACGTGGTGTAGTATTAATATAGTATTAATATAGTCATATAAGTATTAATATAGTCATAATATAGTCATATAGGTATTAATATAGTATTAATATAATCATATAACTATTAATATATTCATAATATAGTCATATAGGTATTAATATAGTATTAATATAGTCATATAACTATTAATATTGTCATAATATAGTCATATAGGTATTAATATAGTCATAATATAGTCATATAGGTATTAATATAGTATTGATATAGTCATATAGGTATTAATATAGTATTAATATAGTCATATAAGTATTAATATAGTATTACTATAGTCACATATGTATTAATATAGTATTAGTATAGTCATATAATTATTAATATAGTCATATATGTATTAATATAGTATTAATATAGTCATATACATATTAATATATATAATCATATAGGCATTAATATAATCATATAGGTATTAATATAGTATTAATATAGTCATATAGGTATTAATATAGTCATATAAGTATTAATATAGTATTAATATAGTCATATAGGTATTAATATAATCATATAGGTATTAATATAGTATTATTATAGTCATATAGGTATTAATATAATCATATAGGTATTAATATAGTCATATAGGTATTAATATAGTATTAATATAGTCATATAGTATTAATATAGTCATATAGGTATTAATATAGTCATATAGGTATTAATATAGTCATAATATTGTCATATAGGTATTAATATAGTCACATATGTATTAATATAGTATTAATATAGTCATATATGTATTAATATAGTATTAATATAGTCATATACGCATTAATATAGTATTAATATAGTCATATAAGTATTAATATAGGTATTAATATAGTCATATAGGTATTAATATAATCATATAGGTATTAATATAATAATATAGGTATTAATATAGTCATATAGGTAATAATATAATCTTATAGGTATTAATATAGTCATATAGGTATTAATATAGTCATAATATAGTCATATAGGTATTAATATAGTATTAATATAGTCAAATAGTATTAATATAGTCATATAGTATTAATATAGTCATATAGGTATTAATATAGTCATATAGGTATTAATATAGTCATAATATAGTCATATAGGTATTAATATAGTCATATAGGTATTAATATAGTATTAATATAGTCATATACGTATTAATATAGTATTAATATAGTCATATAAGTATTAATATAGGTATTAATATAGTCATATAGGTATTAATATAATCATATATGTATTAATATAATCATATAGGTATTAATATAGTCATATAGGTATTAATATAGTCATAATATAGTCATATAGGTATTAATATAGTATTAATATAGTCATATAGTATTAATATAGTCATATAGGTATTAATATAGTCATATAGGTATTAATATAGTCATAATATAGTCATATAGGTATTAATATAGTCATATAGGTATTAATATAGTATTAATATAGTCATATAGGTATTAATATAGTCATATAGGTATTACTATAGTATTAATATAGCCATATGGGTATTAATATAGTTGTATAAGTATTAATATAGTATTAATATAGCCATATAGGTATTAATATAATATTAATATAGTCATATATGTATTAATATAGTATTAATATAGTCATATAGTATTAATATAAGCATATAAGTATTAATATAGTCATATAAGTATTAATATAGTATTAATATAGTCATATAGGTATTACTATAGTCATATGGTTTTAATATAGTATTCATAATCATATGGGTATTAAAACAGTATTAATATAGTCATATGGTATTAATTTAGTGATATACGTATTAATATAGTCATATAAGTATTAATATAGTATTTATTATAGTCATATAGGTTTTAATATATTATTAATATAGTCGTATAGGTATTAATATAGTATTAATATAGTCATATAAGTATTAATATAGTCATATAAGTGTTAATATAGTATTAATATAGTCATATAGGTATTAATATAGTATTAATATAGTCATATATGTATTAATATAGTATTAATATAGCCGTATAGTATTAATATGGTCATATAAGTATTAATATAGTATTAATATAGTCATATAGTATTAATAGAGTCATAAGTATTAATATAGTCATATAGGTATTCATATAGTATTAATATAGCCGTATAGTATTAATATGGTCATATAAGTATTAATATAGTATTACTATAGTCATATAGGTATTAATATAGTCATATAGGTATTAATATAGTCTTAATACAGTCATATAGGTATTAATATAGTCATATATGTATTAATATAGTATTAATATAGCCATATAGTACTAATATGGTCATATAAGTATTAATATAGTATTAATATAGTCATATAGGTATTAATATAGTCCCTCATACCATCATGGTCACCTAATCATCCCCAGCTTACAATTGGCTCTTTCATCCCCCTCCTCCTCCCTGTAACTATTCCCCAGGGCATTGCTGTAAATGAGAACCTGTTCTCAGTAAACTTACCTGGTAAAATAAATATATATTTTAAATATAGGTCTTAATATAGTCATATAAGTATTAATATAGTCATATAGGTATTAATCTAGTCATAATATAGTCATATAGGTATTCATATAGTATTCATATATTAATATAGTCATAATATAGTCATATAAGTATTAATATTGTCATATAGGTATTAATATAGTCATAATATAGTCATAAAGGTATTAATATAGTCATACTATTATCATATAGGTATTAATAAAGTCATAATATAGTCATATAGGTATTAATATAGTCACATAGGTATGAATATAGTCATATAGGTATTAATATAGTCATATAGGTATTAATATAGTCATATAATAGTCATATAGGTATTAATATAGTCATATAGGTATTAATATAGTCATATAGGTATTAATATAGTCATAATATAGTCATATAGGTATTAATATAGTATTAATATAGTCATATAGTATTAATATAGTCATATAGGTATTAATATACTCATAATATAGTCATATAGCATTAATATAGTCATATAGGTATTAATATAGTCATATAGGTATTAATATAGTATTAATATAGCCATATAGGTATTAATACAGTATTAATATAGTCATATAGTATTAATATAGTCATATAGGTATTAATATAGTATTAATATAGTCATATAGGTCTTAATATAGTCATATAGGTATTACTATAGTATTAATATAGCCATATAGGTAATAATATAGTATTAATATAGTCATATAGTATTAATATAGTCATATAGGTATTAATATAGTCATATAGGTATTAATATAGTATTAATATAGCCATATAGGTATTAATATAGTATTAATATAGTCATATAGTATTAATATAGTCATATAGGTATTACTATAGTATTAATATAGCCATATAGGTATTAATATAGTATTAATATAGTCATATAGTATTAATATAGTCGTATAAGTATTAATATAGTATTAATATAGCCATATAGGTATTAATATAATATTAATATACTCATATAGGTATTAATATAGTATTAATATAGTCATATAGTATTAATATAGTCATATACGTATTAATATTGTCATATAAGTATTAATAATGTATTTATATAGTCATATAGGTATTAATATAGTCATACAGGTAATCATATAGTATTAATATAGTCATATGGATATTAATACAGTATTAATATAGTCATATCATATTAATGTAGTTATATACGTATTAATATAGTCATATAAGTATTAATATAGTATTAATATAGTCATATAGTATTTATATAGCCATATAAGTATTAATATAGTCAAATAGGTATTAATATAGTATTAATATAGTCATATAGGTATTAATATAGTATTAATATAGTCATATAGGTATTAATATAGTATTAATATAGTCATATGGTATTAATATCTTCATAAAGGTATTAATATAGTATTAATATAGTCATATAGGTATTAATATAGTCTTATAGGTATTAATATAGTATTAATATAGTCATATAGGTATTAATATAGTATTAATATAGTCATATAGGTATTAATATAGTATTAAAAAAGCCATATAGTATTAATATGGTCATATACGTATTAATATAGTATTAATATAGTCATATAGTATTAATATAGTAATATAAGTATTAATATAGTCATATAGGTATTAATATACTCATATAGGTATTAATATAGTCTTAATACAGTCATATAGGTATTAATATAGTCCCTCATACCATCATGGTCACCAAATCATCCCCAGCTTACAATTGGCTCTTTCATCCCCCTCCTCCTCCCTGTAACTATTCCCCAGGTCATTGCTGTAAATGAGAACCTGTTCTCAGTAAACTTACCTGGTAAAATATATATATATTTTAAATATAGGTCTTAATATAGTCATATAAGTATTAATATAGTCATATAGGTATTAATCTAGTCATAATATAGTCATATAGGTATTAAAATAGTATTAATATAGTCATATAGTATTAATATAGTCATATAGTATTAATATAGTCATATAGGTATTAATATAGTCATATAGTATTAATATAGTCATATAGTATTAATATAGTCATATAGGTATTAATATAGTCATAATATTGTCATATAGGTATTAATATAGTCATATAGTATTAATATAGTCATATTGGTATTAATATAGTCATAATATTGTCATATAGGTATTAATATAGTCATATAGGTATTAATCTAGTCATAATATAGTCATATAGGTATTAAAATAGTATTAATATAGTCATATAGTATTAATATAGTCATATAGTATTAATATAGTCATATAGGTATTAATATAGTCATATAGTATTAATATAGTCATATAGTCATAATATTGTCATATAGGTATTAATATAGTCATATAGGTATTAATATAGTCATATAGGTATTAATATAGTCATACTATAGTCATATAAGTATTAATATAGTATTAATATAGTCATATAGGTATTAATATAGTCATACTATAGTCATATAAGTATTAATATAGGTGTAATATAGTCATAAATGTATTAATATAGTCATATAAGTATTAATATAGTCATAATATAGTCATATAGGTATTAATATAGTCATAATATAGTCATATAGGTATAATATAGTCATATTGGTATTAATATAGTCATATAGGTATTAATATAGTCATATTGGTATTAATATAGTATTAATATAGTCATATTGGTATTAATATAGTCATATAGGTATTAATATAGTTATAATATAGTTATATATGTATTAAGGAGTCATAATATATTCCTAAAACAGTCATAATATAGTCATATGCTTCTAGTCAAGGTCATCCGTTGTATATTGAGAAATTATCATCAATAGTTATTACTCATCATATAAATATATATATTTACTTGAATAAGCACAGTTTTTTCCCAAGTGAATGCTAATGCTGTACAGCACTTTGTGATATCGGCTGATGTAAAAAGGGCTTTATAAATACATTTATTGATTGATTGATGTTGTATTGTCTTTAGACTGTTTTAACCATCTGTGATTGGACACTGTATACCAAGCTGATGAGTGGTGCCTCTTTCACCCCCAGGGACCCATTGGACCAGCCGGTACTGAGGGAAGACAAGGAGAGAAGGGTTCTAAGGTAAGAGGCACAGACGCACACAGACACACACACACACACACACACACACACACACACACACACACACACACACACACACACACACACACACACACACACACACACACACACACACACACACACACACACACACACACACACACACACACACACACACACACACACACACACGTCCATTCAAACAGAAGTGTAGGATTAGAGTTGATGTGATGGAGACAGGACAAAAGCCTCTCAGAATTTCCTGGCCTGTCAAAGCTGGCTTCTAATTGGTTGTCAGAACGGTTTAATGCAGAACGGTTTAATCCTCCAACCCCGTTATCCGATCTGACGGTAAATCCATGGATCTCCAATCTTTTGTGTCTGTTCTCATGGCTGATGGCTGACATGTGGTGACTAAGTTGAGGCTCTGTGTGATTATTGTAATTCCCAAACACCTTTGAAAGGTGCTTTATCTATTTAGGTTTGAATAAAACTTAATTCTAATAGAATCCTCCCGAGAACTTCAGTATATACAGTTGAAGTCGGAAGTTTACATACACTTCCGTTGGAGTCATTAAAACTCGTTTTTCAACCACTCCACAAATTTCTTGTTACCAAACTATACTTTTGGCAAGTCGGTTAGGACATCTACTTTGTGCGTGACACAAGTAATTTTTCCAACAATTGTTTACAGACAGATTATTTCACTTATAATTCACTGTATCACAATTCCAGTGGGTCAGAAGTTTACATACACTAAGTTGACTGTGCCTTTATACAGCTTGGAAAATTCCAGAAAATGATGTCATGGCTTTAGAAGCTTCTGATAGGCTAATTGACATCATTTGACTCAATTGGAGGTGTACCTGTGGATGTACTTCAAGGCCTACCTTCAAACTCAGTGCCTCTTTGCTTGACATCATGGGAAAATCTAAAGAAATCAGCCAATACCTCAAAAAAAATGTGTAGACCTCCACAAGTCTGGTTCATCCTCGGGAGACATTTCCAAACGCCTGAAGGTACCACGTTCATCTGTACAAACAATAGTACGCAAGTATAAACACCATGGGACCACGCAGCTGTCATACCACTCAGGAAGGAGACGTGTTCTGTCTCCTAGAGATGAACGTACTTTGGTGAGAAAAAGTGCAAATCAATCCCAGAACAACAGCAAAGGACCTTGTGAAGATGCTGGAAGAAACAGGTACAAAAGTATGTGTATCCACAGTAAAACGAGTCCTATATCAACATAACCTGAAAGGCCGCTCAGAAAGGAAGAAGCCACTGCTCCAAAACCTCCAGACTATGGTTTTTAAATGCACATGGGGACAAAGATCGTACTTTTTGGAGAAATGTCCTCTGGTCTGATGAAACAAAAATAGAACTGTTTGGCCATAATGACCATCTTTATGTTTGGAGGAAAAAGGGGGACGCTTGCAAGCCGAAGAACACCATCCCAACCGTGAAGCACGGTTCACAACTATGAAATAACACATATTGAATCATATAGTAACCAACAAAAGTGTTAAACAAATCAAAATATATTTTACATTTGAGATTATTTAAAGTAGCCACCCTTTGCCTTGATGACAGCTTTGCACACTCTTGGCATTCCCTCAACCAGCTTCATGAGGTAGTCACCTGGAATGCTTTTCAATTAACAGGTGGTCCTTGTTCTGTATGTATATGTATGTATGTATATATATGTATATATATATATATATATATACAATTATTTTATTAGGATCCCTATTAGCTGTTGCAAAAGCAGGAGCTATCCCTCCTGGAATACACACAAAACACAAAACATGACAAAGTACAGAACATTAATAGACAAGAAACGCTCAAGAACAGAACTACATCAATGTATAAATGACACACGTAGCCTACATATCGATACATACACACAAACTATCTAGGTCAAATAGGGGAGAGGCATTGTGCCATGAGGTGTTGCTTTATCTGTTTTTTGAAACCAGTTTTGCTGTTTATTTGAGCAATATGAGATGGAATGGAGTTCCATGCAATAATAGCTCTATATAATACTGTACACTTACTTGAATTTGTTCTGGATTTGGGGACTGTAAAAAGACCCCTGGTGGCATGTCTGGTGGGATAAGTGTGTGTGTCAGAGCTGTGTGTAAGATGACAATGCAAACAATTTGGAATTTTCAACACATTAACATTTCTTACAAACAGAAGAAGTGATGCAGTCAGTCTCTCCTCAACTCTTGGCTAAGAGAGTATTGACCTGCGTAGTATTGATATTGGCCATTCAACTTTTTTTCGATCCAGTTGTGGTAGTACGGTACAACTGTATTGAACTGTATTAAACAGTTTTCACCTTCGCTTTACAAGTCTAATTTCTAGATCTGTCTTCCTTGTCTATAATATGAAGAGAAGCTTATTGCTCTGGTTACCCAGGCAAGTGGTTCTCAAACCTCTACTCAGGAACCCTCACTACCGCAGGCTATATAAGGTATCTCTGGAAGGTCATGCTGAATGTATTTGAATGTAGCTGGGAGTTACTACTGTGTAACTCCAGGATGAGGCTGAAGGTATTGATACCGTTGTATTGAATGTTATGATTGTGTTTTGCAGGGTGAGGCTGGAGCCGATGGGCCTGATGGTAAAACTGGACCTGTCGGACCCCAGGGTCCCTCTGGGAAGCCTGGACCTGACGGTCTGCGTGGAATCCCAGGCCCTGTCGTGAGTTACCTAGCTATACATAAGCTGTTATATATGATATATACGTTACAGTATCACTGCGATGAGTTGCCTCTGAAGCCTCTGAAGCTAAGCAGGGTCGGTCCAGGTCGGTCCCTGGATGGGAGACCAGATGCTGCTGGAAGATGTGTTGGAGGGCCAGTAGGAGACACTCTTTCCTCTGGTCTAAGGAGATCCTAATGCCCCAGGGCAGTGAGGGGGACATTGCCTTGTGTAGCGTTCCCTCTTTCAGATGAGACATTAAAACGGGTGTCCTGACTCTCTGTGGTCACTAAAGATCCCATGGCACTTATCATAAGAGTAGGTGTGTTAACCCTGGTGTCCTGGCTAAATTCCCAAATCTGGCCCTCATACCAACGTGGCCACCTAATCATCCCCAGCTTCCAAAAGGCTCATTCATTCCCCCTCATCTCCCCTGTAACTATTCCCCAGGTCGTTGCTGTAAAAGAGAATGTGTTCTCAGTCAACTGACCTGGTAAAAATAAGGGTTAAATAAATCAATAAAATGAGTTAACACGCTCGATTCAAGTTCAAACTAATCAGATGACAGTGTCTGCTATATACTTATCGTCACATTATCAAGATTAAAATTGTGTGATAATGGTAATGTGATGGATAATGTGAAGGATAATGTAATGTAATGGATGATGTGATACTTACTTTCAGGGTGAACAAGGACTTCCCGGTGCTTCTGGAATGGACGGACCTCCTGGACCAATGGTAATAACAACATGATAATTACAAGGTTTTATATTTACGTTGCCCCTTTTCTCCAACTCAAAGCACCTTATATTGGGATAACATATCCTTAGATATACTGGTCTATCCACTGCTTAGATATACTGGTCTATCTACTGCTTAGATATACTGGTCTATCCACTGCTTAGATATACTGGTCTATCCACTGCTTAGATATACTGGTCTATCTACTGCTTAGATATACTGGTCTATCCACTGCTTAGATATACTGGTCTATCTACTGCTTAGATATACTGGTCTATCCACTGCTTAGATATACTGGTCTATCCACTGCTTAGATATACTGGTCTATCTACTGCTTAGATATACTGGTCTATCCACTGCTTAGATATACTGGTCTATCTACTGCTTAGATATACTGGTCTATCCACTGCTTAGATATACTGGTGCATCTACTGCTTAGATATACTGGTCTATCTACTGCTTAGATATACTGGTCTATCCACTGCTTAGATATACTGGTCTATCCACTGCTTAGATATACTGGTCTATCTACTGCTTAGATATACTGGTCTATCCACTGCTTAGATATACTGGTCTATCCACTGCTTAGATATACTGGTCTATCTACTGCTTAGATATACTGGTCTATCCACTGCTTAGATATACTGGTCTATCAACTGCTTAGATATACTGGTCTATCCACTGCTTAGATATACTGGTCTATCTACTGCTTAGATATACTGGTCTATCTACTGCTTAGATATACTGGTCTATCCACTGCTTAGATATACTGGTCTATCTACTGCTTAGATATACTGGTCTATCCACTGCTTAGATATACTGGTCTATCCACTGCTTAGATATACTGGTCTATCTACTGCTTAGATATACTGGTCTATCCACTGCTTAGATATACTGGTCTATCCACTGCTTAGATATACTGGTCTATCCACTGCTTAGATATACTGGTCTAGCCACTGCTTAGATATACTGGTCTATCCACTGCTTAGATATACTGGTCTATCCACTGCTTAGATATACTGGTCTATCCACTGCTTAGATATACTGGTCTATCCACTGCTTAGATATACTGGTCACTGCTTAGATATACTGGTCTATCCACTGCTTAGATATACTGGTCACTGCTTAGATATACTGGTCTATCCACTGCTTAGATATACTGGTCTATCCACTGCTTAGCTATACTGGTCTATCCACTGCTTAGATATACTGGTCTATCCACTGCTTAGATATACTGGTCTATCTACTGCTTAGATATACTGGTCTATCCACTGCTTAGATATACTGGTCTATCTACTGCTTAGATATACTGGTCTATCCACTGCTTAGATATACTGGTCTATCCACTGCTTAGATATACTGGTCTATCTACTGCTTAGATATACTGGTCTATCCACTGCTTAGATATACTGGTCTATCCACTGCTTAGATATACGGGTCTATCCACTGCTTAGATATACTGGTCTATCCACTGCTTAGATATACTGGTCTATCCACTGCTTAGATATACTGGTCTATCTACTGCTTAGATATACTGGTCTATCCACTGCTTAGATATACTGGTCTATCCACTGCTTAGATATACTGGTGCATCTACTGCTTAGATATACTGGTCTATCCACTGCTTAGATATACTGGTCTATCCACTGCTTAGATATACTGGTCTATCCGCTGCTTAGATATACTGGTCTATCCACTGCTTAGATATACTGGTCTATCTACTGCTTAGATATACTGGTCTATCCACTGCTTAGATATACTGGTCTATCTACTGCTTAGATATACTGGTCTATCCACTGCTTAGATATACTGGTCTATCCACTGCTTAGATATACTGGTCTATCCACTGCTTAGATATACTGGTCTATCCACTGCTTAGATATACTGGTCTATCCACTGCTTAGATATACTGGTCTATCCACTGTGACAGACTGATTCTTGAGAGTGTTTTTTTTATCTCTTCCCAGGGTCCCCCTGGTCTCGCTGGCTTGAAAGGAACTCCTGGTGGTAAGGGAGAAAAGGTAAGGCTATGGCTACTTTAGAGAAGAGAAGGTTATCTCTCTCTTTATCTCTCTCTTTATCTCCATCGCTCTCTATATCTCCCTTGCTCTTTCAAAATTAACAACGTTTGTAGTTTACAGAGTCAACTCTTCAGTGTGATTTAATGTGGTAATTGAATATGTATACGTAATGTAATCTAATGTGTGGTCCCGTGTGGCTCAGTTGGTGGAGCAATGGTGTTTGCAATGCCAGGGTTGTGGGTTCGATTCCCACGGTGGGACCAGTATGGAAAATAAATTGTATGAAATGTATGCAATTCTCTACTGTAAGTCGCTCTGGATAAGAGCGTCTGCTAAATGACTTAAATGTAAAAAATGTAATGATCATTGGTTTTTAATAGCTAGCATGTAGCAGTAATAGTAGTCTAGTGGGCTTTGCAGTAGGCTATTCCTCTAGCTACAGCAGCGGAAGCCATAGACACACCATCATTGTTAAATACGACACTGTTATAAACAGAAGAATCCTTTACAGGCATAACTAAGGCAGTTTTCTGGCACCCGTGGACACAGAGTACATTAATAATGATGCAGGTGGTTTCAGCTCGTTAGTTTATTATACATATTGTTACTTGGCGTAATTGAACAACAAATGTTTGTTATAAACAAAGATATCAACAATTGTGATTTGTGTATGATTGATCACTACACCCCTCCAACAGCACGTGTCTGTGGATGTCCTGTATACACTATTTCTGCGACAGTTCATCTGGAGCTATTCCTCTCTATCTCCTGTTGGCCTATCTGTAATGTACTGTGTGAATATCCCATCTAACACTGTCCACCTCTCTTTCTCCCTCAACCTCTATCTCTCCCTCTCTCTCTCCTTCTCTCTCTCTCTCTTCCCCTCCTCTCTCTCTCTGTCCTTCGCTCTCTCTTCCCCTCCTCCTCTCTCTTTCTCTCTCTCTCTCTCCTCTCTCTCCTCTCTCTATCCCTCCTCCTTTATCTTTTTCTCTCTCTCTCCTTCTCTCTCTCTTCCCCTCCTCCTCTCTCTCTCTCTCTCTCTCTCTCTCTCTTCCCCTCCTCCTCTCTCTTTCACTCTCTCTCTCCTCTCTCTCTCTCTCTCTCTCTCTCTTCCCTCCTCCTCTCTCTTTCTCTCTCTCTCTCCTCTCTCTCCTCTCTCTCTATCCTCCTCCTTTATCTTTTTCTCTCTCTCTCTCTTCCCTCCTCCTCTCTCTTCCCCTCCTCCTCTCTCTTCCCCTCTGTCTCTCTCTGTCCTCCAGGGTCACCCTGGTCTGATTGGTCTAATTGCTCTCTCTCTGTCCTCCAGGGTCACCCTGGTCTGATTGGTCTAATTGGACCACCTGGTGAGTTTGGAGAGAAGGGAGACAGAGGCCTGCCTGGACCCCAGGGAACTGGTGGAGGCAAGGGAGACACTGTAAGTGTTAGCTCATTGGTTCATAGGACTATAAAGTGTCATCTCATTGGTTAATACTACTGTAAAGTGATACCTCATTGGTTCAAACTATTATAAAGTGGTTGAAGAATGCCTTCATGTAAAGTGCCATCTCATTGGTTAATACTACTGTAAAGGGTCATCTCATTGGTTAATACTGCGTCTCTGTAGGGTGTTGGCGGTTCTGCTGGTCCTCTTGGTCCTCCTGGTCCTCCTGGTATTCCTGTAAGTTCCTTGTCAAAACATCTTCATGTCTACCATTTCATTATGTTCATTAGTGTTATTGTTCACTGTGTGTGTGTGTGTGTGTCTCTTTTCTTAACCTAGGGACCTGTGGGCTCTAAGGGGTCCAAGGGATCAACCGTAAGTTCTGTTCATTAGAATCAATCAAATTCAATCAAATGTATTTATAAAGCCCTTCTTACATCAGCTGATGTCACAAAGTGCTGTACAGAAAGCATCGCTGTTGGAAGATCTCTCTGTCATGTGTGACTGGTGTGATAACTTCCATGTGTAATCTTGTGTCCTGTGTCTGTTTTAAGGGTGGAGCTGGGCAGAAAGGAGACACTGGTATGATTGGACCACCTGGAGCTCCTGTAAGTCAACATTTCCTCTCTCAACAAGAGCTCATATTCTTTCACAATTATCCACTTTAAATTGACCTTTTCGCCTATCTCTGATTGGCCAATTTCACTGACCCCTAACCTCTGTGCTCTTCCATTCAGGGTCCTCCTGGGGACATCATCCAGCCGCTGCCCATCCAGCAGGCGAGCAGGAAGAACAGACGCCAGGCGGAGGACGACGGCGTGCAGGGCGACGAGGCCGGAGGCATGGCAGATTATGACATGGAGGCCACAGCGGACATGGAGGACGTGTTCGGGTCCCTGAATAACTTGAAGCAGGACATCGAGAGGATGAAGTTCCCCATGGGAACACAGGACAACCCTGCCAGGACCTGTAACGACCTGCACCTCAGCCAGCCTGACTTCCCTGACGGTGGGTTAGAGATAGGATTCATTTTTCCTAGTCTGTTCACATGATAAATAACGGGACCAATCAGCTGTCTGGAGGGATGCTGTACTGCTGGTTCACGTTCTACCTGGTAGTTCATCATTGGCTAGCGTCTCTAATTGGCTAAAGACAGAGATTCCAGTCACCTGGTGTTAAAAGTAGTTGAATAGCCCTGGTACAGGATGTTTTACATTTGACCTTGCCATAGGTCGACAGTTCATCATGTTAATAACCTTGCCATAGGGCCCCATTATATGTTAATAACCTTGCCATAGGGCCCCAGTACAGCATGTTAATAACCTTGCCATAGGGCCCCAGTATATGTTAATAACCTTGCCATAGGGCCCCAGTATATGTTAATAACCTTGCCATAGGGCCCCAGTACATCATGTTAATAACCTTGCCATAGGGCCCCAGTACATCATGTTAATAACCTTGCCATAGGGCCCCAGTACAGCATGTTCATAACCTTGCCATAGGGCCCCAGTACATCATGTTCATAACCTTGCCATAGGGCCCCAGTACATCATGTTAATAACCTTGCCATAGGGCCCCAGTACAGCATGTTAATAACCTTGCCATAGGGCCCCAGTACATCATGTTAATAACCTTGCCATAGGGCCCCAGTACATCATGTTAATAACCTTGCCATAGGGCCCCAGTACAGCATGTTAATAACCTTGCCATAGGGCCCCAGTACATCATGTTAATAACCTTGCCATAGGGCCCCAGTACATCATGTTAATAACCTTGCCATAGGGCCCCAGTACAGCATGTTAATAACCTTGCCATAGGGCCCCAGTACAGCATGTTAATAACCTTGCCATAGGGCCCCAGTAGCCGCCATGGCCCCAGTGTTAATAACCGCCATGGGCCCCGTCCGCCCGCCATAGGGCCCCAGTACATCATGTTAATAACCTTGCCATAGGGCCCCAGTACAGCTGCCGCCATGGGCCCCGTCTCATGCAACCTTGCCATAGGGCCACAGTACATCATGTTCATAACCTTGCCATAGGGCCCCAGTACAGCATGTTAATAACCTTGCCATAGGGCCCCAGCCGCCGCCAGGGCCCCGTACTCATGTTAATAACATTGCCATAGGGCCCCAGTACAGCATGTTAATAACCTTGCCATAGGGCCCCAGTACATCATGTTAATAACCTTGCCATAGGGCCCCAGTACAGCATGTTAATAACCTTGCCATAGGGCCCCAGTACAGCATGTTAATAACCTTGCCATAGGGCCCCAGTACAGCATGTTAATAACCTTGCCATAGGGCCCCAGTACAGCATGTTAATAACCTTGCCATAGGGCCCCAGTACAGCATGTTAATAACCTTGCCATAGGGCCCCAGTACAGCATGTTAATAACCTTGCCATAGGGCCCCAGTACATCATATTAATGACTGTGTGTAATGTGTGTTGTGATGTTCAGGTGAATACTGGATCGATCCTAACCAGGGCTGTACTGGAGACTCCTTCAAGGTCTACTGTAACTTCACCGCTGGAGGAGAGACCTGTATCTACCCCGACAAGAAGTCCGCTGGTGTACGTTACTGGAAAACTATTTCTATAATGTCTATATGTCGTGTCTTTGGGGTACCATTAAACTGAAGACATGTTCATCAAATAACTCCCTGTAATTATTATCACGCGATTAAACTGATTAATCGTTTAATTGTAATTAACTAGGAGATCGGGGCACCAAGGAAAATATTCAGATTACAAAGTTATAATTTTCCTAATATAACTTTCCTATATTATAACATTATATATTATATTATATTATAGTATAGGCCGATTATCTTCTGGTTTAAATGGTGTATTTTACCTCGCGTCCAGTCTCATTCCAAACGTCGTAAATTGTTGTATCTGCACTAAAGTCATCCATACATCAATTGTCTTAAAATCATTTATTTACTAAACTAAGTAATTCACAGAAAGCATACAAACAGTAATTATCGTCACAAAGAATTGGTAGAGTAATGTGCCCTAGTGGGCTAAACAGGCATGGCTGGTGTCTTGTTAAACAAAGGGTCATAAAAAGTCAGCTGAGAAGGCACACAGAGTTCATTAATATTAACAATTGATATGCTTAGCCTTTGCACATGAACGCTCACTCATTCGGGAACAATTGCAATCAATATATATTTACGCTCAGTGTGTCGTCGGGATCCTTGTTGGAGAGTTTTTCTGTTGGAGAGTTCTCTCTCTCTCTCTCTCTCTCTCTCTCTCTCTCTCTCTCTCTCTCTCTCTCTCGGTTAGAATGGATCTTTCAAAGCGACATTCATTAATGTTGTTATAGAATGGATGTTTCGTTGGTCTTCGCGTTCAATGATATAATTTACTTAGCTGCAGACTAATAATTAATATCAAAGACTTGTTCTTATTCTGTCGGTCTCGATAGTCTAAAAGTTTAACCACGTGGTATAGTTAACTTTCAGTAGAGGACTTGGATGGTAAAACCTTGGCTCTCTCTTCTGAGGTAAGCTGGTCTGAAGAAAGTAAATCAGGGTGGGGTTTTATACGTGAACATAGAACAGGCTTGTCACATGACGCCTTGTCCTGTCCATGTCCCTGGGGGGGGCGTGCCGATGACTGAGTTAAGCTTGGTACAGAAATACAATTCTATCACATTAGCATCAGTACATAGCATCTCAATGTATTACAAATAGCATTTTATACAACCATCTGGATGCAAGTCCCATAGCTGAGGCTATTATATAAACAGTTTTATGGTAATATGGCTATATTGTCTCTTCTGAGTATCACAAAATTGTACCAAGCGGACCAGTTCGTAGCTGGATTCTTCACCAATCTTTTATACCTTCTCCAGAACATAAATGTCGTTCGGTTCCCCAATTCTGTGAGTTGGAAGAATTTCCTGTGTCTCTCTATGAAACCCCTCTGTGTCTCAACTGGGCCATGCGGCAGGAGATTCTCCTCTAGAATTTCACCACCCCTTCACACAGGGCCTGGGTGGGGGGAGGTAGGTTGGGGGATGGTGCAAGGGGGAGGGGGTCAACTGTCCTCCCTGTACTCAAAGAGGGCAACGTCATGACACTATAGATACAAGAACACGTCGCAGTCAATTTGAACCTGTATTTTCATACTCACTGTTAGACCTATTCTGTATATATATATATATATATATATATATATATATATATATATATATATATATATATTGTATTGAGAGACATTAACAGTTAGCCTGTTGTTTTATTTCTGTGTATTTTGTGTAACAGGTCAGAATCTCTAACTGGCCCAAGGAGGCTCCGGGATCATGGTTCAGTGAATTCAAACGGGGAAAAATAGTAAGTAGAGAAAATATCCAACTCTCAAAGCAGTTATAGATTTATGAAATTCAAAATCACTTTCATTGACAACTGTCACCTTTTCTCTACCTCTCCTCTCTCCCATCCTCCCTCTACCTCCTCTGTCCCCTGCCCCTGCCCTCTACCCCCCCATCTCCCCCTCTACCTCACCCTCTGCCTCCTCCCCTCTACCTCCCCTCTCTCCCCCTCCCCTCTACCTCCCCCTCTACCTCCCCCTCACCCTCTCCCCTCTACCTCCCCCTTTCCCTCTCCCCTCTACCTCCCCCTCTACCTCCCCCAGTTGAACTATGTGGACATGGAGGAGAACACGATCCAGACAGTCCAGATGACCTTCCTGAAGCTGCTCAGCTCAACGGCCCGTCAGAACTTCACCTACATCTGCCACCAGTCTGTAGCCTGGTACGATGCCAAGGCAGATGGCTACGACAAGGCTCTACGCTTCCTGGGTTACAACGACGAGGAGATGTCCTACGATAATAACCCCTTCATCAAGGCGCTTTCGGACGGATGCTCAGTAAGGACACAGTATAGATTATATACAGTTAGGCTATATTATATACAGTGTTTACGTTATATTATACAGGTTATATTATATACAGGTTATATTATATACAGGTTATATTATATACAGTATGTAGATTATATTATATACTGGTTATATTATATACAGGTTATATTATATACAGGTTAAAATATATACAGTATGTAGATTATATTATATACAGGTTATATTATATACAGTATGTAGATTATATTATATACAGGTTATATTATATACAGTATTTAGGTTATATTATACAGGTTATATTATATACAGGTTATATTATATACAGGTTATATTATATACAGTGTTTAGGTTATATTATATACAGGTTAAATAATATACAGGTTATATTATATACAGTATTTAGGTTATATTATACAGGTTATATTATATACAGGTTATATTATATACAGGTTATATTATATACAGGTTATATTATATACAGTATTTAGGTTATATTATACAGGTTATATTATATACAGGTTATATTATATACAGTATTTAGGTTATATTATACAGGTTATATTATATACAGGTTATATAATATACAGGTTATATTATATACAGGTTATATTATATACAGGTTATATTATATACAGTATGTAGATTATATTATATACAGGTTATATTATATACAGTATGTAGATTATATTATATATAGGTTATATTATATACAAGTTATATTATATACAGTATGTAGATTATATTATATACAGGTTATATTATATACAGGTTATATTATATACAGTATGTGGATTATTTTATATACATTATGTAGGTTATATTATATACAGTGTTTAGGATATGCTATATACAGTATTTAGGTTATATTAGATAGAGTATGTAGATTATATTATATATAGGTTATATTATATACAGGTTATATTATATACAGGTTAAAATATATACAGTATGTAGATTATATTATATACAGGTTATATTATATACAGGTTATATTATTTACAGGTTATATTATATACAGGTTATATTATATACAGGTTAAAATATTTACAGTATGTAGATTATATTATATACAGGTTATATTATATACAGTATGTAGATTATATTATATACAGGTTATATTATATACAGGTTATATTATATACAGGTTATATTATATACAGTATGTAGATTATATTATACAGATTATATTATATACAGGTTATATTATATGCAGGTTATATTATATACAGGTTATATTATATACAGGTTATATTGTATACCGGTTATATTATATACAGGTTATATTATATATAGGTTATATTATATACAGTATGTAGATTATATTATATACAGGTTATATTATATACAGGTTATATTATATACAGGTTATATTATATACAGTATGTAGATTATATTATATACAGGTTATATTATATACAGGTTATATTATACAGGTTATATTATATACAGGTTATATTATATATAGGTTATATTATATACAGTATGTAGATTATATTATATACAGGTTATATTATATACAGGTTATATTATATACAGTATGTAGATTATATTATATACAGGTTATATTATATACAGTATGTAGGTTATATTATATACAGGTTATATTATATACAGGTTATATTATATACAGTATGTAGATTATATTATATACAGGTTATATTATATACAGGTTATATTATATACAGTATGTGGATTATTTTATATACATTATGTAGGTTATATTATATACAGTGTTTAGGATATGCTATATACAGTATTTAGGTTATATTAGATAGGTTATGTTATTTACAGGTTATATAATATACAGGTTATATTATATACAGGTTATATTATATACAGGTTATATTATATACAGTATGTAGATTATATTATATACAGGTTATATTATATACAGTATGTAGATTATATTATATATAGGTTATATTATATACAGGTTATATTATATACAGTATGTGGATTATTTTATATACATTATGTAGGTTATATTATATACAGTGTTTAGGATATGCTATATACAGTATTTAGGTTATATTAGATAGAGTATGTAGATTATATTATATATAGGTTATATTATATACAGGTTATATTATATACAGGTTAAAATATATACAGTATGTAGATTATATTATATACAGGTTATATTATATACAGGTTATATTATTTACAGGTTATATTATATACAGGTTATATTATATACAGGTTAAAATATTTACAGTATGTAGATTATATTATATACAGGTTATATTATATACAGTATGTAGATTATATTATATACAGGTTATATTATATACAGGTTATATTATATACAGTATGTAGATTATATTATACAGGTTATATTATATACAGGTTATATTATATACAGGTTATATTATATACAGGTTATATTATATACAGGTTATATTGTATACCGGTTATATTATATACAGGTTATATTATATATAGGTTATATTATATACAGTATGTAGATTATATTATATACAGGTTATATTATATACAGGTTATATTATATACAGGTTATATTATATACAGTATGTAGATTATATTATATACAGGTTATATTATATACAGGTTATATTATACAGGTTATATTATATACAGGTTATATTATATATAGGTTATATTATATACAGTATGTAGATTATATTATATACAGGTTATATTATATACAGGTTATATTATATACAGGTTATATTATATACAGTATGTAGATTATATTATATACAGGTTATATTATATACAGTATGTAGGTTATATTATATACAGGTTATATTATATACAGGTTATATTATATACAGTATGTAGATTATATTATATACAGGTTATATTATATACAGGTTATATTATATACAGTATGTGGATTATTTTATATACATTATGTAGGTTATATTATATACAGTGTTTAGGATATGCTATATACAGTATTTAGGTTATATTAGATAGGTTATGTTATTTACAGGTTATATTGATCCTGGTAACTGGTAGTTCTTTATCAGATCTTGATCACCACAGTAACTCCATTCCACTCTCCCCCCTCCTCCGCCTTCCCTTCCACTCTCCCCCCTCCTCCGCCTTCCACTCTCCCCCCTCCTCCGCCTTCCCTTCCACTCTCCCCCCTCCTCCGCCTTCCACTCTCCCCCCTCCTCCGCCTTCCACTCTCCCCCCTCCTCCGTCTTCCATTCCACTCTCCCCCCTCCTCCGCCTTCCATTCCACTCTCCCCCCTCCTCCGCCTTCCATTCCACTCTCCCCCCTCCTCCGCCTTCCCTTCCACTCTCCCCCCTCCTCCGCCTTCCCTTCCACTCTCCCCCCTCCTCCGCCTTCCCTTCCACTCTCCCCCCTCCTCCGCCTTCCACTCTCCCCCCTCCTCCGCCTTCCACTCTCCCCCCTCCTCCGCCTTCCCTTCCACTCTCCCCCCTCCTCCGCCTTCCACTCTCCCCCCTCCTCCGCCTTCCACTCTCCCCCCTCCTCCGTCTTCCACTCTCCCCCCTCCTCCGCCTTCCACTCTCCCCCCTCCTCCGCCTTCCATCCCACTCTCCCCCCTCCTCCGTCTTCCATTCCACTCTCCCCCCTCCTCCGCCTTCCCTTCCACTCTCCCCCCTCCTCCGTCTTCCCTTCCACTCTCCCCCCTCCTCCGCCTTCCACTCTCCCCCTCTCCGCCGCCTTCCATTCCACTCTCCCCCCTCCTCCGTCTTCCATTCCACTCTCCCCCCTCCTCCGCCTTCCCTTCCACTCTCCCCCCTCCTCCGCCTTCCCTTCCACTCTCCCCCCTCCTCCGCCTTCCCTTCCACTCTCCCCCCTCCTCCGCCTTCCCTTCCACTCTCCCCCCTCCTCCGTCTTCCATTCCACTCTCCCCCCTCCTCCGTCTTCCACTCTCCCCCCTCCTCCGCCTTCCCTTCCACTCTCCCCCCTCCTCCGCCTTCCATTCCACTCTCCCCCCTCCTCCGCCTTCCATTCCACTCTCCCCCCTCCTCCGTCTTCCATTCCACTCTCCCCCCTCCTCCGCCTTCCATTCCACTCTCCCCCCTCCTCCGCCTTCCATTCCACTCTCCCCCCTCCTCTGCCTTCCCTTCCACTATCCCCCCTCCTCCGTCTTCCCTTCCACTCTCCCCCCTCCTCCGCCTGCCCTTCCACTATCCCCCCTCCTTCCATTCTGTCCTCTCCAGCTGAAGTCGGGCTACTCCAAGACGGTGATGGAGATAAACACTCCTCGCATCGACCAGGTGCCCATCATCGACGTCATGTTCAATGACTTCGGTGAACCCAGCCAGCGGTTCGGTTTCGAGGTGGGCCCTGTCTGCTTCATGGGCTAGGACCTGACCACCCCCCCCCCCCCCCCCCCACTCCACCCACCACCCCACCACCACCACTCCTCGACCAGCTGAAGGACAGGGTTTTAGAGGGCGTTCTGTTCCATGCATGCCTTGTACTGCCAAATGAATACCTGACATCAATCACTCACCCGCCCTATTCTCCACTCGACCTGGCCTCAGGCTTCTAAACCAAACCTGTGTTTTTATATCCTTGATAAGATGATCAGACCACCAGCACGCTGCCCAACCCCCCTCCTCCTCTGCCCTGTCATAGAAGCATTGTCCCAGGGGAATACTCCTCGCCCTTGTAGGGCCAATCACATAGTGACTTTAACTTGTAACAAGGAGGGAGTGGCATAAGGAATAAAGGACGTTTGATGCCGTGGACGGACAGTGGTGCACTTTCAGCAAACAGAGGGAGGATCCACTCACTCCAACGCCCAAGCCCCCCCCTTTCCTCTCCTCGTCTTCCCCCTTCTCCTACCTTACCCCATGACCTTATCTAGGGAGACGTTCCACTCACCTGCCAAGCCCCCTTCCTCCCTTTGCCTCCCCCAGCCCAGCCTCCCTGTCTGGAAGCTCCAGTCCTCTCCTCCCTCCCCCAGCCCAGCCCAGCCTCCCTGTCTGGAAGCTCCAGTCCTCCCTCCCCCAGCCCAGCCTCCCTGTCTGGTAGCTCCAGTCCTCCCTCCCCCAGCCCAGCCTCCCTGTCTGGTAGCTCCAGTCCTCTCCTCCCTCCCCCAGCCCAGCCTCCCTGTCTGGAAGCTCCAGTCCTCACCTCCCTCCCCCAGCCCAGCCTCCCTGTCTGGAAGCTCCAGTCCTCCCTTCCCCAGCCCAGCCTCCCTATCTGGAAGCTCCAGTCCTCTCCTCCCTCCCCCAGCCCAGCCTCCCTGTCTGGAAGCTCCAGTCCTCCCTCCCCCAGCCCAGCCTCCCTGTCTGGTAGCTCCAGTCCTCTCTTCCCTCCCTCAGCCCAGCCTCCCTGTCTGGTAGCTCCAGTCTTCTCCTCCCTCCCTCCCCCAGCCCAGCCTCCCTGTCTGGAAGCTCCAGTCCTCCCTCCCTCCCCCAGCCCAGCCTCCCTGTCTGGAAGCTCCAGTCCTCCCTCCCTCCCCCAGCCCAGCCTCCCTGTCTGGTAGCTCCAGTCCTCTCCTCCCTCCCTCCCTCCCCCAGCCCAGCCTCCCTGTCTGGTAGCTCCAGTCCTCTCCTCCCTCCCTCCCTCCCCCAGCCCAGCCTCCCTGTCTGGTAGCTCCAGTCCTCTCCTCCCTCCCTCCCTCCCCCAGCCCAGCCTCCCTGTCTGGAAGCTCCAGTCCTCTCCTCCCTCCCCCAGCCCAGCCTCCCTGTCTGGAAGCTCCAGTCCTCTCCTCCCTCCCCCAGCCCAGCCTCCCTGTCTGGTAGCTCCAGTCCTCTCCTCTCCTCTCCTCCCCCAGCCCAGCCTCCCTGTCTGGTAGCTCCAGTCCTCTCCTCCCTCCCTCCCCCAGCCCAGCCTCCCTGTCTGGTAGCTCCAGTCCTCTCCTCCCTCCCTCCCTCCCTCCCTCCCCCAGCCCAGCCTCCCTGTCTGGAAGCTCCAGTCCTCTCCTCCCCCCCCCTCCCCCAGCCCAGCCTCCCTGTCTGGTAGCTCTAGTCCTCTCCTCTCCTCTCCTCCCTCCCCCAGCCCAGCCTCCCTGTCTGGTAGCTCCAGTCCTCTCCTCTCCTCCCTCCCCCAGCCCAGCCTCCCTGTCTGGTAGCTCCAGTCCTCTCCTCTCCTCTCCCTCCCCCAGCCCAGCCTCCCTGTCTGGTAGCTCCAGTCCTCTCCTCTCCTCCCCCAGCCCAGCCTCCCGGTCTGGAAACTCCAGTGCTGTTCCAGATACAACCACAGAGGTGCTTCTGTGCGGAACACAGAACACCAAAGGTGCTACAAAAAAGTGCATTTTTATAAACTGTAATTATTATTATTATTATTATTTTGTACAATACTGTTCTCTTTCTGAGTCCACTCTTCAAAAAAAAACATGCATGTGTAACAAGGCTCTTAATAAAATGTTTTAATAATGTTTTAATAAATAAATGTTAGTAACACTATATAGAAAATACATTTGCAATAAATATATTTGTTTGTTTTAAATGTCTGTTGAGAAACGAATTGGTAAGTAAGTAAGTAGTCCTATGTTGTTGTTGTTTGTGCAATACAATGTTAATATCAGCAGTTGAATACAAATCGTCTCTATTTTGTAATTATGAAGAATCTCCTTTGTAAATATTGACCATTATAAAGCACTTAAAGCATTTTTCTCCCCCTCCAAGACTATACTATACTCTAATCTACTCTACAGTGAAGGGTTATACACATAGTAGGCCTATATATATATTTATATGGTTACTAAGGGTTACTAAACCAAATTGAACAACAACAATCAACTCAAAGTGAGCTGTCTAAACAGGACTTGTTGTTTCAAACTATTAAATCTTGTTTTTTTTTCTTCTTATTTGTGCCCGCTAAATCAAGAATGAATAATGTAAAAATGTCCACAAAGCCAATAGGTATTGTCCTCTCAACTAAAGCTTCTTCTGCCAGGTATATAGGATCCCACAGAATGGTATACCTCAATCGCTCTACGTACATTAAAGTTGAGACTCTATAGGATGGATGACAAACCTTGATGTATACAATTAAGTTTATATATTTGGGTGGGGAAAAATAAAAATACTTATTTGTGTTGGTTCTTCATGTCCAATTCCTAACAGTTTGTGAATGATGCCAAATAAATGAGCTCATTGTACAGTTATACCATTTTCCTGTAACAGTAATGAGGAAATGTTTCCATGTGCTTTTGATGGTTGATTCATATTAAAACTGGATTCTGAACAGTGTCGATTTGACCATCTGTATTCTTCACTATCTCTAGTGATTCCATGATGATTCCATGGCGCTTTATTATGACAGATTATTCTTCCCTTTCATCAAAGGATTAAATAATCCTAATCTTAAACATTGTCAGGTTAGGCTAATCTGTGGTGTGATATGTCTGGGTCATGGTGCTTCTGTTTCTACCCACAATGCCGAGGTACACCCCCAACTGGTTCTGTCTCCAAGCGCCTCTCTCTCTGTCCTATTCCGACCCAGACTTTGATCGTGACGTTTACATCGCCCTCTCCTTCCTTCTGTCACAATATGACAGCAGTAAAAGTTGAACCAGAGAGAAACATCTAAACCTTTCAAACCTGTGCAATTATGTTTACAGCTTGTTGTAAAAATAATATAAAATAAATGTTTTGATAACTTGCCAAATGCATATTCAAATAGAGACAATAGTTTGCATTCACTTGAAGACATCTCATAAATGAAATACTTTTATTCAACTGTAACTGTGAGTATTTATTGAAGTGATACAACCCTCTGAGTTTGGTGTAACAGCCATGGTGGCCATGCTGAAACGGTATGAAAGGTACAGACAGTTGGCATCACATGACGTTTCCCTAGGCCCTAGGTCTGTAAACACTGTACTGCTTTATTCCACATAACGTTTCCCTAGGCCCTAGGTCTGTAAACACTGTACAGCTTTATTCCACATGATGTTTCCCTAGGCCCTAGGTCTGTAAACACTGTACAGCTTTATTCCACATAACGTTTCCCTAGGTCTGTAAACACTGTACAGCTTTATTCCACATGACGTTTCCCTAGGCCCTAGGTCTGTAAACACTGTACAGCGTTATTCCACATGACGTTTCCCTAGGCCCTTGGTCTGTAAACACTGTACAGCTTTATTCCACATGACGTTTCCCTAGGCCCTAGGTCTGTAAACAATGTACAGCTTTATTCCACATGGCCACAGTGGGATGGCAGTTCTGCTAGCTTCTCAGGATTAACTTTAGGGCAAAGTCTTCCTTACCCTGACAGACCAGGAGGTGGCGCAGGAGAAGAAGACTGACATGTTACGTGTCCCCAAACAATTGTGTTTTTTTTGTTTGTTTATTTGCGTTGTTCGTAACTTATTTTTTAAACTTATTTTGTACATAATGTTGCCGCTATCGTCTCTTATGACCGAAAATAACGTCTGGACATCAGGACTGTGATCACTCACTACGGACTGACAGAATCCTTTTTTCCTTTAACGAGTCTGACGAGCCTGACGTGAACAATATACTGTTTTCTCGGGAACAGGCCCAGATCCCTGTGATTTGCGTGAAGAGGAGGTGGAGAAAAAGGGGCCAGAGGGCGGGCTGCCTTCTGAGAATTCGTAGGTGATCGAATAAACCCCCACTTCCTTCCATTCTGCTAGCAAACGTGCAATCTTTGGAGAATACAATTTATGACCTATGCGGAAGATTAAACTACCAACGGGACATTCCAAACTGTAATATCTTATGCTTCACGGAGTCGTGGCTGAACAACACCACTATCAACATACAGCTGGATGGTTATAAGCTGCTGTACCGGCTGGACAGAACAGCGGTGTCTGGTAAGACAAGGGGCGGAGAACTATGTATTTTTGTAAATAACAGATGGTGCACAATATTTAAGGAAGTCTCGGGCTAATGCTCGCCAGAGGTAGAGTATCTCATGATAAGCTGTAGACCACACTATCTATCTAGAGAGTTTTCATCTGTATTTTTCGTAGCTGTTTACATACCACCACAGTCAGAGGCTGGCACTAAGACAGCATTGAAGGAGCTGTATTACGCCATAAGCAAACAACAAAATGCTCACCCAGAGGCGGCGCTTCTAGTAGCCGGGGACTTTGATGCAGGGAAACTTAAATCTGTTTTACCAATTTTATATCAGCATGTTAAATGTGCAACCAGAGGGAAAAAAAACTCTGGGCCACCTTTACTCCAGACACAGAGATGCATACAAAGCTCTCCCTCACCCTCCATTGGGCAACTCTGACCATAATTCTATCCTCCTGATTCCGGCTAACAAAAATTAAAGCAGGAAGCACTAGTGACTAGATCAATAAAAAAGTGGTCAGATGAAGCAGATGCTAAGCTACAGGACTGTGTTGAAAGCACAGACTGGAATATGTTCCGGGATTCCTCCGATGGCATTGAGGAGTACACCACATCAGTCACTGGCTTTATCAATAAGTGCATCGATGACATCGTTCCCACAGTGACCGTATGTACATACCCCAACCAGAAGCCATGGATTGCAGGCAACATCCGCACTGAGCTAAAGGGTAGAGCTGCCGCTTTCAAGGAGCGGGACACTAACCCGGAAGCTTATAAGAAATCCCTCTATGTCCTCCGACGAACCATCACACAGGCAAAGTGTCAATACAGGACTAAGATCAAATTGTACTACACCGGCTCTGGTGCTCGTCAAATGTGGCAGGGCTTGCAAACTATTACAGACTACAAAGGGAAGCACAGCCAAGAGCTGCCCAGTGGCACGAGTCTACCAGATAAGCTAAACTAGTTATATTCTTGCTTCGAGGCAAATAACACTGAAACAGGCATGAGAGCACTAGCTGTTCCGGAAGACTGTGTGATCACGCTGTCCACAGCCAATGTAAGACCTTTAAATATGTCAACATTCACAAGGCCGCTGGGCCAGACGGATTACCAGGATGTGTACAGCGAGCATGCGCTGACCAACTGGAAAGTGTCTTCTCAGACATTTTCAACCTCTCCCTGACTGAGTCTGTAACACCAACATGTTTCAAGCAGACCACCATAGTGCCTGTGCCCAAGAACACTAAGGTTACCTGCCTAAATGACTACAGACCCATAGCACTCACGACTGTAGCCATGAAGTGCTTTGAAAGGCTGGTCATGTTTATCCCAGAAACCCTAGACCCACTCCAATTTGCATACCGCCCCAACAGATCCACAGATGATGCAATCTCTATTGCACTCCACACTGCCCTTTCACACCTGGAAAAAAGGAACACATATGTGAGAATGCTATTCATTGACTACAGCTCAGTGTTCAACACCATAGTACCCTCAAAGCTGATCACTAAGCTAAGGACCCTGGGACTAAACACCTCCCTCTGCAACTGGATCCTGGACTTCCTGACGGGCCGCTCCCAGGTGGTAAGGGTAGGTAGCAACACATCCGCCATGGTGATCCTCAACACTGGGGTGCATGCTCAGTGCTCAGTCCCCTCCTGTACTCCCTGTTCACTCATGACTGCACAGCTTGGCACAACTCCAAAACCATCATTAAGTTTGCCAATGACACAGCAGTGGTAGGCCTGATCACTGACAATGACGAGACAGCCTATAGGGAGGAGGTCAGAGACCTGGCCAGATGGTGCCAGGACAACAACCTCTCCCTCAATGTTGACAGCACAAAGGAGATGATGGTGGACTACAGGAAAAAGATGACCGAGCACACCCCCATTCTCATCGACGGGGCTGCAGTGGAGCAGGTTGAGAACTTCAAGTTCCTTAGTGTCCACATCACCAACACACTAGCATGGTCTAAGCACACCAAGTCAAAGAGGGCACGACAAAACCTATTCCCCCTCAGGAGACTGAAAAGATTTGTCATGAGTCATCAGATCCTCAAAAGGTTCTACAGCTGCACCATCAAGAGCATCCTGACTGGTTGCATCACTGCCTGGTAGGGCAACTGCTCGGCCTCTGACCGCAAGGCACTACACAGGGTATTGCGAACGGCCCAGTACGTCACTGGGGCCAAGCTTCCTGCCATCCAGGACCTCTATACCAGGCGGTGTCAGAGGAAGGCTCTAAAAATTGGCAAAGACTCCAGCCGCCCTAGTCATAGACTGTTCTCTCTGCTACTGCATGGCAAGCTGTACCGGAGCACCAAGTCTAGGTCCAAGAGGCTTCTAAACAGATTCTACCCCCAAGCCATAAGACTCCTGAACATCTAATCAAATGGCTACCCAGACTATTTGCATTGCCCCCCCCCCCCACCCCCTCTTCTACACTGCTGCTACTCTCTGTTGTTATCATCTATGCATAGTCACTTTAATAGCTCTACCTACTTGTACATATTACCTCAATTAACCGGTGCCCCTGCACATTGACTCTGTACCGGTACCCCCCTCTATATAGTCTTGTTACTTTTATTTCTTATTCTTATTTGTATTTTTTTTAATTGTTGGTTAGGGTCTCGTAAGTAAGCATTTCACTGTAAGGCCTACACCTGTTGTGACTAAGAAAATGTGATTTGATTTGACAGGTATCCAATCTTCCACTGCTCCCTCAATTCTAGCAGTTTACAAAAAACACCAACAAATACCAACTGAAGACATTTTCTTCCAACATAATTACTCTCTAAAGACACACACACACTGCACACGCACAAACAAACGTCGGACTGTGTTACTAATGAGTCGATGAATCACTAGAAATTGAGCATCAGAGAGAGAGAGAGAGAGAGAGAGAGAGTCATGACAGAATTGAGAATACACTGTGTTCTCCACAGTTAACGACAAACAATCAGAATGTATATTTGTTATATCCTTGTCATACTTAGTTCTCTTTGTTTTCAATCATGTTTGTTATGTCATGTTAGATGTCGTGATATGCGTGGCGGTATACGTCACGTTATATCTCACAGTATATGTTGTGTTACATGTTATATGTTGTGTTACATGTTATATGTTGTGTTACATGCAGGGGCTTCATATTCTACATGCGTGCCAGTTTCTCAGCGTGTATGTTGGAAAAGTGTATCATCAATTAATCTGTTAGTTGATCATCCATGTCCCTGTTCATCCCATATGGTGGTAGTCAGTGAAGACGCATGGCGCTAGCTCTGGCAAACAGTGAACAACTTAACATTCAGAAGAACATGGCTGACGCAGAGACTGAAACTTAACATTCAGAATAACATGGCTGACCAGAGACTGAAACTTAACATTCAGAATAACATGGCTGAGCAGAGACTGAAACTTAACATTCAGAAGAACATGGCTGAGCAGAGACTGAAACTTAACATTCAGAAGAACATGGCTGATCAGAGACTGAAACTTAACATTCAGAAGAACATGGCTGACCAGAGACTGAAACTTAACATTCAGAAGAACATGGCTTGAGCACGAAACTTCCTGACTCTTGTGTGAACGATTCCGTAAAGGTCCAATGCAGTTGTTTTTATCTCAATATCAAATCATTTCAACAGCATACCACCCTGCTGGATTGCCTCTGAAGGTAAGCAGAGTCGGTCCTGGTCGGTCCCTGGTTGGGAGACCAGGTGCTGCTAGAAGTGGTGTTGGAGGGCCAGTAGAGGGCACTCTGGTCAAAGGTATTTGGTATTTTATTAGGATCCCTATTAGCTGTTGCAAAAGCAGGAGCTATCCCTCCTGGAATACACACAAAACACAAAACATGACAAAGTACAGAACATTAATAGACAAGAAACGCTCAAGAACAGAACTACATCAATGTATAAATGACACACGTAGCCTACATATCGATACATACACACAAACTATCTAGGTCAAATAGGGGAGAGGCAAGGTGTTGCTTTATCTGTTTTTTGAAACCAGGTTTGCTGTTCATTTGAGCAATATGAGATGGAATGGAGTTCCATGCAATAATAGCTCTATATAATACTGTACACTTACTTGAATTTGTTCTGGATTATGGGGACTGTGAAAAGACCCCTGGTGGCATGTCTGGTGGGGTAAGTGTGTGTGTCAGAGCTGTGTGTAAATTGACTATACAAACAACTTGGAACACATTAGAGTTTCTTCTAAAAAAGAAGAAGTGATGCAGTCAGTCTCTCCTCAACTCTCAGCCAAGAGAGACTGGCATGCATAGCATTTATGTTAGCCCTCTGATTACCATGAAGAGCAATACGTCCCACTCTGTTCTGGGCCAACTGCAGCTTAACTAGGTCTTTCCTTGCAGCACTCGACCACACGACTGGACAATAATCAAAACTAGAGCCTGCAGCGTGTTATAAAAGTTTCATAAAACCAGAGAAGATCCCAATGCCCCAGGGCAGTGAAGGGGACATTGCCCTGCGTCGGGTGCCGTCTTTCGGATGGTACATTAAAATGGGTGTCGTAACCTGAAAACTAGCTGTTTATTGGCAGAGAGGTTTGGAACTCTCTTTGTTATTGGTCTATTAACTTACACCATCTGGTGATGTTGCCAGGTGATCCAAAACCCTAGGCATGCGAAACAAGCTGACTTTTTAAAACAGCTCTTACACTAAAAGGGCATTTTCACAATTTCACAGTATTTTTCCAACCTCATAGTGTGAAAATATAAATACATTATAAAACACAGGGAAATTACATTTTTGACAAGACTGTCCCTTTAAGTTGGACGTATGACTAGTGTAACTAGTCACTACCACCCCCAAGCCACCCTCTTCTTGTGGAGTGGGCCTTGCAGAAAGACAGCCAGGGCCTTGGAGACCAGAGGGGAAGCAAGCTAGATCTGCTCACGGTTTTCTAAAGCTAGCTTCCCATTCCAGGTCAGGCTCATCCATACTACGACAAAGGATATTGCTCATCCGCCTGCCACTAACTCTAGCGTGTCGCACAGTGGCTAGTGAAAAGCCGAACTATTCATTGAAACAATGCTGAAACATCAGCCCACTATGGTGTGAAATAGACCTTTACAGGTGCTGTCTTTATTTTATTACTTTGGGTTTGTGGTTGTCAATAAATGAGCACCTTTTTTCCCCACTCCTAGTCCCGTGTGGCTCAGTTGGTAGAGCATGGTGTTTGCAACACCAGGGTTGTGGGTTTGATTCCCACGGGGGACCAGTACCTAAAAAAAAAATGTATGAAATGTATGCATTCCCTACTGTAAGTCACTCTGGATAAGAGTGTCTGCTAAATGACTAAAATGTAAATAAAATATGTGTGTTACAGTAAGACATACAACATTTTTACTGTGCATGAAGTTTCAAATTAATTAGTCATTACTAAATTTGTAATGTGATAGGAATTTTAACATTACTATTTTTAACACACAAAAAAAACACATTTGATTAATAACATTTTCAATCAGTTGTCTTCCTCAAATGACGAGGATGATGACGCAATCTTTGCTCAGACACGAACTCGGCTAGCCGGACTCTCGCATACTCCTAAAGTTGATGTCCGTGCCCCCGCTGAAATCAAATTAGCATGATAAAAAAAAAAAATCCCCATAAAAATGTGTCAGTTTAAACTAGAGAGATGCGTCTCAATCCACCGCATCCGTCTATGTAACACTTCCGCATCTGACAGAAATGGTGCGATGTTTGTCAGACCATGAGACATCCCAAAAAATTCTCACTAAATCGTCTGTAACGTCTGAACGGTTTGGCTTTACACACCCATCTATGGAAAGATGAGACTCTGACGAAGACGATGTTGTTCTCCATTTTGCTCTACAAACCCCCACAAACGTCTTGGGACTCGTATGAAGTCGATACAGCCGATCTGCCAACTTCTGTCTGCTGCATCCAAACAGACTAATGTGAACCCTCTGTGTAAAGGTGAGACTCTCTAGGATGCCCACAGGCCTCAAAAGAACTCCTCTGAAAGTCCTGTGATACCAGACGAAAACATTTATGGAAGTATATATGGAGACTGTTTAGTCCCAAAAATAAGGGGTTAAATACATTTAAAAAAAATCATAACAATAATAATAATGTTTCCTGATCTTTCTTATGCCTCTCAGACATATGAAAGACATTTCAGAACAAACTTCGTTTAGATTTTTTGGTGTTCCATGTAGTGAATCTGTTATTCATTGCGTTTGTATGGGTTAATAGCAGTAATGCCACAAAAACATTTTTATCAAATCATTTTCTTATATATTTTTGGGATACTTCAAGTGGTATTAAAATTCTAAATCTATTAGCAAATTGATCTTTGATCCCCCCCCTTCCAATAGTCTTGTTTGTCCATTTTGAGACACCTTAGTCAGTATACATCTAAGATAACTCAAGAAATTTTACATTTTACAATATTCTTTCAATTAAAAAATGTGCATGAAAACGATTGGTCTCTTGTTGACAACAAAGACTTTATTGAAGAATCCCTACTGTTGACCAATCACCGACGGAAAGGGGCGTAGACTTCCGCTCTGAACTTTGGCTTGCGTTCCGAAAAAATGTTGTGTGCCCGAACAGACGAAAAAAAAAACTAAACTGAAGTCCCAAAACGAACAGAAACGTCACAAAATGTCGTCATAATAGATGAACGAACTCTAGCAAACTATTAGATCGGAAGGATTCGTTGCCATATAAATGTACCTGGCTAAAAGGTGAGCCACGTTCATCCTAATGGAGAGTGGGGTAAATTGAGCCAAAGCGGTAAATTGAGCCACCCTTGTTTCTGGGGGGAAAACAATATACAAAAAGAATGGTAGTGACCAAAGTTAAATTCATAATGTAGAGGGCTCCACCAGGGTTAGGCTCAATTCAGAACGTTGGAATTCACTCCCATTTAACTCATGAGTTGAAATTCGAATTGAATTGGCCACATCCCCACAGGATGTACAGTATAATTAGAATTTGAGTTTGAGTGACAGGAAGTAGATTTTAATTCAGTACAATTCAAAAAAAATAAAAAAAATCCATTCTGTCGTAGAGAACATGAGACTTTCATTGAATCTGACAGGTCACACTTTTAGATAACAAAGAATATATCACTTTTCTCTGGAAACAATACTCATATACCTTTTAACCTTAGTGTTTAGAATAGACCGTTCTATTTCCACCAACCATTTCATTTGTTTGGCTTCTTTTTTGAAGGCTTTATGGCCAACTTGAGGGTTAAACTAATGCATTCAGGGAAATGTTGTATTTTCCCATATTTAACAAAATGTAAGTGATTACTTAAGTATAATAACTTAGAATATTTGCATACAGCTTTTGCTTTCCATCGATATCTTATATGCATGTATTTAAATATCTTTCTCTCAATTCAATTTAAGGGCTTTATTGCCACGGAAAACATGCTTACATTGCCAATGTTTACATGTTTACCTCTCGTCTGTCTGTCTGTCTGTCTGTCTGTCTGTCTGTCTGTCTGTCTGTCTGTCTGTCTGTCTGTCTCGTCTGTCTCGCTCTGTCTCTCTCTCTCTCTCTCTCTCTCTCTCTCTCTCTCTCTCTGTCTCTCTCTCTCCAGTGTATAATATTTAGCACAGATTCACAATTGAGCCTTTATTGATCATATTAATTAATCGGGCCGATGAGACGAGTATCCCTAAATTATGTCATATCCGCTTTGCAGGTCCCTGTACATTGCTGATGTTCCACCACCCCTTCTGCTGCCACAAACTTTTCCACCTCGTACTCAGTCACGAGCGGCTGGTGTTGTCTCTCGCGCTGCCTGCATAGCATGCGCGTTCGGAGCAGTGGTAAATGTGATGACTAGTCCGCTGGCATTGATCTACCCTTCGTCTCTTTCTCCGGAGTCGTTAAATAGACGGGCATTTGACCGTTTTTTTTTTTTCTTTCTTCTTCTCAACAGGCACAATCACCAGTCATCTTCCACACTGACTGAGCGACGTGCTTGAAACATACCGAGACAGAGGAACAGGAGGCGACCCCGTTTGTGGGCAGAATGCGGGCGCTGTCCGTGGTGCTGAATCCGCTGCTGTTTCTACTGCTGTTCAGCTATTGCCCTTCTGTGGTGAGTTGAGTTCCACTGACTGCCCTTTTCATCGGCAAGACACTGCGTGAGGAGTTAGACTATTAGCTAGATTAAAAACCAACTGCATAATTATACTTTTAGACAGATAGACTGATACAATGTTGGGATTTGAAGTTCGTATTACAACGGGGTGGTGTTGGAACGATGTTGAGAACACAAATACAAGCTTGAATCGCTTTGTTTGTTTTTCATTGTTTGAAACATCTGTAAGCCATTCAGTGGATACAGTATTGTAATGGATACAGTATTGTAATGCTTTCCCCTCTTAACTGTTGCGTTGGTGTGTTTTGAATTCATTTTTTTTTATACATTTAAGGGAAAATTTAGCAGAACACCCTTAATAAATATATTATATATAATTTTGAAGTACCCTAGTCTACAGTGTTTAAATTGAACTGATTAATGACTGTTAAGACAAAGAGAAACAGACAGCTGCATTTGACTTGTTATGGCTGTCAGACAGATTGTTCAGTCTCCACCACCACCACCCCCCCTCTCTCTCTGTCTCATCCCCTCTGTCTCTCTCTCCCCTTCTTTTTCCCTCTCCCTCCCCCCTCTCTCTCCCCCCCCTCCCCCTCTCTCTCTCTGCCCCCCTCTCACTCTCTGCCTCCATCCCCTCTGTCTCTCTCGCTCTCTCTTTTTCTCTCTCTCTGCCCCCCCTCTCTCTCTGGCCCCCCTCTCTCTCTCTCTCTCTCTGCCCCCCTCCCTCTCTGCCCCCCCCTCTCTCTCTCTCTCTCTCTCTCTCTCTCCGTCCCCCCTCTCTCTGCCCCCTCTCTCTCTTTCTCTATTCCCCCCTCTCTCTGCCCCCCCCCTCTCTCTCTCTCTCTCTCTCTTTCTCTCTGTCCCCCCTCTCTCTGCCCTCTCTCTCTCTCTCTATTCCCCCCCTCTCTCTGCTCCACCGTCTCTCTCTCTCTCTATTTCCCTCTCCCTCCCCCCTCTCTCTCTCTCTATCCACCCCCTCTCTCTCTCCCTCTCTCTCTCTCTCTCCATTCCCCTCTCCCCCCTCGCTCTCTCTGCCCCCCTGTCTCCCCACTCTATTTCCCTCTCCCTCCGCCTCCCCCTCTCTCTGCACCTCCCTCTCTCTCTCTCTCTCTCTCCCCCCACTCTATTTCCCTCTCCTCCCCTCTCTCTCTCTATTTCCCTCTCCCTCCCCCTCCCCCTCTCTCTGCACCCCGCTCTCTCTCTCTCTCCCCACTCTATTTCCCTCTCCTCCCCTCTCTCTCTCTGTCCCTCTCTCTCTCTCTCTCTCTCTCTCTCTCTCTCTCTCTCTCTCTCTCTCTCTCTCTCTCTCCCCACTCTATTTCCCTCTCCTCCCCTCTCTCTCTCTCTGTCCCTCTCTCTTTCTCCCTTTGCCAACATCACTGTATATGGTTGTATTCTGATATTGATTCTTGGAAGTTGCCAGAGAAGTAACTATTTTTTAATGTTGGGTTCAATCATTATACAACACAATTACACTGGCCAATTTCCTATTGGTTCTAATAGAAAGACCATCTAAGACAGCGATGGGCAACTTCATTTGGAATGGGGGGCACAAAAAGAAAATCTGAACACGTCATGAGGGACCACAGTGGCTTGCGGGTCTGTGTACCCACATCCATGCCCACACATGGAGGCAGAGCCGGCCCTAGCCTTTTGGGGGCCTTAAGCAACATTTAGTTGGGAGGCACCTCCACACCTTGAGAGCAAAACATTTTAACAGGGTCAAGAGAAAAAAGCATACGTTTTAGAGCTAATTTCATGCAATTCTAACACATTTTGCCGCATGGTGGAGAGAAATGTTTGCCATTTTTAATATGATATCTGAGCGAGAGTGAATAACAAAAATCAATGGGGGTCCCCTGGTCGGTAATTCCACCTCGATTACTACACGTTGAGATAGCTGGAGTTTTAGCCTGCCTAGTGACATCACCAGGTGGTAAATGAGTTAATAAACCAATAAGAAAGAGAGTTCCAAACCTCTCTGCCAATAACAGCTAGTTGTCAGTTTTCCCCTCCCCACTCAGACCACTCCCAGACAGTCTGAGCAAAATTCTTGCTTGAGAAATTGCTTCTTTGCTAAGAAACTATTTTTTGTTTCTTTTTGACCATTTTAATTTAAATCAATTACTATAAGGAACTTAATTGTTACCCAGAAATGATTTGATAATGAGATAAAAAAATGTTAAAAATGGCTGCATTGGACCTTTTTAAATATACATTTCGATTTTTTTTTTACGTCAAAAAATCTTTATCGTCAATTATCTAAAAACCCGTCTATGTGTTGTAGATTATCTAGATTAGACCCTGTAGATTAGACCCTGTAGATTAGACCCTGTAGATTAGACCTTGTAGATTAGACCTTGTAGATTAGACCCTGTAGATTAGACCCTGTAGATTAGACCCTGTAGATTAGACCCTGTAGATTAGACCTTGTAGATTAGACCTTGTAGATTAGACCCTGTAGATTAGACCCTGTAGATTAGACCCTGTAGATTAGACCTTGTAGATTAGACCCTGTAGATTAGACCTTGTAGATTAGACCTTGTAGATTAGACCCTGTAGATTAGAACCTGTAGATTAGACCTTGTAGATTAGACCTTGTAGATTAGACCCTGTAGATTAGACCCTGTAGATTAGACCTTGTAGATTAGACCCTGTAGATTAGACCCTGTAGATTAGACCTTGTAGATTAGACCCTGTAGATTAGACCTTGTAGATTAGACCCTGTAGATTAGACCTTGTAGATTAGACCCTGTAGATTAGACCTTGTAGATTAGACCTTGTAGATTAGACCCTGTAGATTAGACCCTGTAGATTAGACCCTGTAGATTAGACCTTGTAGATTAGACCCTGTAGATTAGACCCTGTAGATTAGACCCTGTAGATTAGACCCTGTAGATTAGACCCTGTAGATTAGACCTTGTAGATTAGACCTTGTAGATTAGACCCTGTAGATTAGACCCTGTAGATTAGACCTTGTAGATTAGACCTTGTAGATTAGACCCTGTAGATTAGACCCTGTAGATTAGACCCTGCTTCACATCATCTGAGGTTTTTTGTGTTGTACGCGCCATTGTTTGAAACACAACATGCTCTTGAATCCCCGGATGGGTGTCATTTCAATCATAGAATGGACCTATACCTTCAGACCACTGAAATTTCAATTGAAACGATAACTTCTTATTACTATCTAGAAAAAAGAAACGCACACCTTTAAAGGCGAGGTGCTGGCTAGCGGAGTAGAACACTAGAAAATAAAGGAAAGCCGCACACACTAAGAGCTCAGATGCAAAAATATAATAACCAACGTTTCGACAGCGAAGCTGTCTTCATCAGGGTATCATCACAAACACTGCAAGATGAGTCATTTATATAGTGTCAAGAGACACACAGGTGTTTGTAATCATGGCCAAGTATGGCCTAATATCATTGGTTAACTCAAATATTTTAAAAAATGGCATACAAAGAACATACAAAAAGACAAACAAATGGATAGCATACGATCATAGCATTTGTAGTCTAAAATGTATCTAACAAACAATTACAATGGCAAAATCACAATAATCACAAGAATGGCTTCAGATCAAAGTCTATGTTGAGACCGAAGGGAGCAAGGGTCTTTAAATTAAAGATCCAGGCAGCCTCTCGTTTTAACAATAAATTATCAAGGTCACCCCCTCTCCTCGGGAGGGTGACATGTTCGATACCAATATAACGCAGAGACGAAATCGGATGGTTTGCTTCCAAAAAGTGGGCCCCAACTGGGTAAGTTAAGCTTTTGCACCTAATGGTGTTACGATGCTCTGAGATACGTACTTTTAATTCACGCTTTGTTTTACCCACATCATTTTTACCACAAGAACAAGTTATAAGATAAATAACTGCCTTAGTGGAACACGTAATAACACCTTTAATTGGGATAGATTTCCCTGTTTGGGGGTGTTTGAAGGATCTACATTTATAAGGGCCATTGCATTGAGCTCAGCCGTTACACTTACAGTTTCCATCCAGTAGGGGGCGCAAATAGACGTTGTGATCAGGAATATCTTGGGGTGGTAAATCAGAGTTTACCAATTGGTCTCTGAGATTTCTGCCCCGCGAGAATACGACCAGGGGAAGATCAGAAAACACATTAACGAGACTATCATCATATTTCAGAATGTGCCAACTTCTTATTATTACCACAAAGATGGCCGCCGGTCCAGCCCACCATCGAATGTCAACTTAAATGGCCACATCTATCGTATTACCTATAGTTCTATGATTTCAATAGGTTTCCTCTTGGAGGATTGACAGTATTATTTTAAAACAACTGATATTCCCATTCAAGTCAACGTTGTCTGATGTGTGGAACTCCAACCATCTTTGTGGTACCGTTTGAAAATACATTTATCTGCCAAAACTTGACACTTGACCCTGTATTCAAAAGGATGATGGCGGACACAACATGAAACCTCCTATTATGTAAAATAGGTTCGGCTACAACATATGCGAATATGAAAATAATCGTTGTCTATGCATTTTTAGATAATATACATTTAAGATTAAAAGATTACATACATAAAATTAAAATAAAAAAACGTATTTTAAGAAATTATAAAATAGTTAGACAACACTGTTTGTAAGCATTTAAATGATAGCAATCTCAAGTGTTTATCGTTTCCAGTGATGGTATGGTGGGGTATGCAAAATAGATCAACTCAGAACACCTTTATCTCTTGAATTGTTGGCATTCAGGTCCAAAAAGACTCTGTATGGAAGCTTTCCTTCAAATCAAAAGGGATTCTGTATAAAACAAAAGGGATTGAATTGAAAGAGATTTACCCGCTGGTCCTTCAAGGCTTCCGGAGTTGAAATGGAGTGTGGAGAGACAAGGGGTATCGACATCACCTTCACATCATTTTAGACATAACCATAACCACACAGATACTGTTAACCAGACAGATACTGTTAACCACACAGATACTGTTAACCATACAGATACTGTTAACCACACAGATACTGTTAACCACACAGATACTGTTAACCACACAGATACTGTTAACCACACAGATACTGTTAACCACACAGATACTGTTAACCATACAGATACTGTTAACCACACAGATACTGTTAACCATACAGATACTGTTAACCAGACAGATACTGTTAACCAGACAGATACTGTTAACCACACAGATACTGTTAACCACACAGATACTGTTAACCACACAGATACTGTTAACCACACAGATACTGTTAACCAGACAGATACTGTTAACCAGACAGATACTGTTAACCATACAGATACTGTTAACCACACAGATACTGTTAACCACACAGATACTGTTAACCACACAGATACTGTTAACCAGACAGATACTGTTAACCATACAGATACTGTTAACCAGACAGATACTGTTAACCACACAGATACTGTTAACCAGACAGATACTGTTAACCACACAGATACTGTTAACCATACAGATACTGTTAACCACACAGATAATGTTAACCAGACAGATACTGTTAACCATACAGATACTGTTAACCAGACAGATACTGTTAACCATACAGATAATGTTAACCAGACAGATACTGTTAACCACACAGATACTGTTAACCACACAGATACTGTTAACCAGACAGATAATGTTAACCAGACAGATACTGTTAACCAGACAGATACTGTTAACCATACAGATACTGTTAATCACACAGATACTGTTAACCACACAGATACTGTTAACCAGACAGATACTGTTAACCATACAGATACTGTTAACCACACAGATACTGTTAACCACACAGATACTGTTAACCACACAGATACTGTTAACCACACAGATACTGTTAACCACACAGATACTGTTAACCACACAGATACTGTTAACCATACAGATACTGTTAACCACACAGATACTGTTAACCATACAGATACTGTTAACCACACAGATAATGTTAACCAGACAGATACTGTTAACCACACAGATACTGTTAACCATACAGATACTGTTAACCACACAGATACTGTTAACCACACAGATACTGTTAACCAGACAGATACTGCTAACCACACAGATACTGTTAACCAGACAGATACTGTTAACCAGACAGATACTGTTAACCAGACAGATACTGTTAACCACACAGATAATGTTAACCAGACAGATACTGTTAACCACACAGATACTGTTAACCACACAGATACTGTTAACCAGACAGATACTGTTAACCATACAGATACTGTTAACCAGACAGATACTGTTAACCATACAGATACTGTTAACCATACAGATACTGCTAACCACACAGATACTGTTAACCAGACAGATACTGTTAACCAGACAGATACTGTTAACCAGACAGATACTGTTAACCATACAGATACTGCTAACCACACAGATACTGTTAACCACACAGATACTGTTAACCATACAGATACTGTTAACCAGACAGATACTGTTAACCATACAGATACTGTTAACCATACAGATACTGCTAACCACACAGATACTGTTAACCACACAGATACTGTTAACCAGACAGATACTGTTAACCAGACAGATACTGTTAACCATACAGATACTGTTAACCAGACAGATACTGTTAACCATACAGATACTGTTAACCATACAGATACTGCTAACCACACAGATACTGTTAACCAGACAGATACTGTTAACCAGACAGATACTGTTAACCAGACAGATACTGTTAACCATACAGATACTGCTAACCACACAGATACTGTTAACCACACAGATACTGTTAACCATACAGATACTGTGTTAGCCGATGGCCACATGACGGGACTCTTGCATTGGTTAATTATTGTCAGGAGGAATATCCATCAGAGACCATTTTACTGTTTAATGAGCTCACTTGAACATTGTGTGTGTGTGTGTGTGTGTGTGTGTGTGTGTGTGTGTGTGTGTGTGTGTGTGTGTGTGTGTGTGTGTGTGTGTGTGTGTGTGTGTGTGTGTGTGTGTGTGTGTGTGTGTGTGTGTGTGTGTGTGTGTGAGTAGACAGTCAAGCCTAAGGAAGGCTGGCAGGTGTACAGCTCGGCCCAGGATTCAGAGGGGAGGTGTATCTGTACAGTAGTGGCTCCTGAACAGAACCTCTGCTCCAGAGATGCCAAGGAGGGACAGCTCCGACATCTACTGGAGAAGGTACTGGACACACACACACACACACACACACACACACACACACACACACACACACACACACACACACACACACACACACACACACACACACACACACACACACACACACAGAGATGCACTCTCACACTCATTATGAACCAACGTCACTAGTATTACTCTCATCTATGATAATAATCTATGAAACATGGGCCTTTAATGTATTCTGTCTGTATAGCAAGCCAGGGGGTTTCTCTATCTTATTCACTGTGGTCCAGTGTGGTAAAGTTAACACTAATGTACAAACATGCCTTAGGGCAGTTTCAACCAGGCCATTTCAGGATCCCACCATTGGAAACAGAGGAGTGTGGGTAATGTAGCACAGAGTTTGAGTTTGACGTAGTGGTGATTTTGTTGATTATTTTCTGTAAAAGTCAAACACAATGGAGGAAGCATTGTAACTAACTGTTGGCTGAACTTGGTCCAGACCCGTTCCACACCAATTGAAGAGCTATAAAAAATGTAATAAAAATTAACTTCAAATTAAACCCACCACTGTTGTCCCTATCCATTAAAAATTAAAAAATTAAAATAAAAATATATATATATATGAAAACAAAATGTTACAAAATAAAATCAAAACATTTGAATCTTGTGGGTGCAGAAAACCAATGTTGTGTCTTCTTCTCCTCTTTCATTGAGGTGCAGAACAACTAATGTGATGCCTCTTCTCCTCTTCCGTTGAGGTGCAGAACAACTAATGTGATGCCTCTTCTTCTCTTTCATTGAGGTGAAGAACAACTAATATGATGCCTCTTCTTCTCTTTCGTTGAGGTGCAGAACAACTAATATGATGCCTCTTCTTCTCTTTCATTGAGGTGAAGAACAGCTAATATGATCCCTCTTCTTCTCTTTCATTGAGGTAAAGAACAGCTAATATGATGCCTCTTCTTCTCTTTCGTTGAGGTGCAGAACAACTAATATGATGCCTCTTCTTCTTCTCTTTCGTTAAGGTGCAGAACAACTAATGTGATGCCTCTTCTTCTTCTCTTTAATTGAAGTGCAGAACAACTAATGTGATGCCTCTTCTTCTTCTCTTTAATTGAAGTGCAGAACAACTAATGTGATGCCTCTTCTTCTTCTCTTTAATTGAGGTGCAGAACAACTAATGTGATGCCTCTTCTCCTCTTTCATTGAGGTGCAGAGCAACTAATATGATGCCTCTTCTTCTCTTTCATTGAGGTGCAGAACAACTAATGTGATGCCTCTTCTTCTTCTCTTTCGTTGAGGTGCAGAACAACTAATGTGATGCCTCTTCTTCTTCTTCTCTTGTACTGTAGGTCCAGAACATGTCCCAGTCAATCGAGGTGCTAAACCTGCGGACTCAGAGAGACTTCCAGTACATCATGAGGATGGAAGGCCAGTTCAAAGAGCTAAGGTCAAAGTTCAGACAGATAGAGACCAACAGGAAGACACAGGTCAACAGGAACTTCCAGGTCAGTCTGTTTGATAGGTGTCAAGGTTGTTGCCGGTGAATGAGGACCAAAACGCAGCAGGTACGTGAATGCTCATCTTGATTTTTAATTATCTTCAAAATGAACGTACAAAATAACAAAACACGAACGATCAACAAAAACAGTCTGGTAAGGCACAAGGCGAAACACAGAACAATCACCCACAAATCACACACACAAACACACCCTAATATATGGGACTCTCAATCAAAGGCAGATAGACAACACCTGCCTTCAACTGAGAGTCCCAACCCCAATTAACCAAACATAGACATACACTCACTAGACTCCACATAGAACTACCTAGACATAAACCAAAACCCGAAAATACTAAATCAAACACCCTTTACACAAACACACCACCCCGAACCACATAAAACAAATACCCCCTGCCACGCCCTGACCAAACTACAAAACAATTAACCTTATATACTGGCCAGGACGTGACAATAGGAAAATTAGAGGAACATTTGCAGGGACATACAATACCCTTTGACACAAGCTACCAAGCTTTCAAATTAACATATTTTGTGACATCATGGTCAGGTTGTCAACTGATTTTTTTTTTCTTCTAATCTTGTTATGTGATTTATCTGCAATCAGAAAACTCCAGGATGCTAATGATTGATGTTCCGGGATTATAATGATTGATGCTCCATGCAACATTTTGTCCTCTGGAATTGTGTTTGTCCTTCCCCAGGAGTTGAACTGAATTTAATTTAACCCTGTGTTTCCCTCCCTATAGGAGTTGAAGGGTAAGATGGATGCCCTACAGCCTCTGATCCCTGTGTTGGAGCAGTACAAGACAGATGCCCAGCTCATCTCCCAGTTTAAACAGGAGATCAGGAACCTCTCCATGGTGCTCACAGCCATCCAGGAGGAGATAGGAACCTATGACTATGAGGAACTACAACAGAGGGTCCTGAATCTGGAGAGCAGGCTACGCAACTGCATGAGCAAACTCAGTGAGTCACAAGCAAACACACGGACAGACACATCAGTGGCGGTTTGTGACGTTCAGGATTCTTTTTCTGAGCATGGTTTCTATTATAGCATATTGGATGACTGTCATTCATATTCTATTCACCCAGCTCAATGTAACAGCGATAGGTTTAGGCTACTACAGTGGCTTGCGAAGGTATTCACCCCCTTGTCATTTTTCCTATTTTGTTGCCTTACAACCTGGAATTAAAATTAATGTTGGGGGGGGGGGGGGGGGTTGTATCATTTGATTTACACAACATGCCTACCACTTTGAAGATGCAAAATATTTTTTATTGTGAAACAAACAAGAAATAAGACAAAAAAACTGAACTTGAGCATGCATAACTATTCAATAAGTCAATCTTTGTAGAGCCACCTTTTGCAGCAACTACAGCTGCAAGTCTCTTGTTGTATGTCTCTTTAAATTTGGCACATCTAGCCACTGGGATTTTTGTCCATTCTTCAAGGCAATCCTGCTCCAGCTCCTTCAAGCTGGATGTTTTCCTCTGGTCTACAGCAATCTTTGTCATACCGCAGATTCACAATTGGATTGAGGTCTGGGCCATTCCAAGACATTTAAGTGTTTCCCATTAAACCACTCGAGTGTTGCTTTAGCAGTATGCTTAGGGTCATTGTCCTGCTGGAAGGTGAACCTCTGTCCCAATCTCAAATCTCTGGAAGACTGAAACAAGTTTCCCTCTAGAATTTCCCTGTATTTAGAGCCATCCATCATTCCTTCAATTCTGACCAGTTTTCCAGTCCCTGCTGATGGAAAAACATCCCCACAGCATGATGCTGCCACCACCATGTAAACATGTAAAAAACAAACGTAAGCAGAATCCATCTGGATGAGGCAAGGTAGACCAACACAAGATGTGACTGGTCTGGGCCACATCTGATCTTGTGAAGGCTACTGGACACGCACATGGGTTAATCATACATAGACAACATCGGCCTGAACTTGTGAAGATATTTGGACAAGAACATTAGCTAATCAGTTATAGGCACCATTAGACCTGCAGTAGGAGTGTGAAGAAGCTGGATGTAGAGGTCCTGGGCTGGCGTGGTTACACGTGGTCGGCGGTTGTGAGGCCAGTTGGACGTACTGTCAAATTCTCTAAAACAATGTTGGAGGTGGCTTATGGTAGAGAAATTAACATTCAATTCTCTGGCAACAGAACATTCCTGTAGTCACCATGCCAATTACACACCTCCTCAAAACTTGAGGACATCTGTGGCTTTGTGTTGTGTGACAAAACTGCACATTATAGAGTGGCCTTTTAGTGTCCCCAGCACAAGGTGCACCTGTGTTATGATCATGCTGTTTAATCAGCTTCATGATATGCCAAACCTGTCAGGTGGATGGATTATCTTGACAAAGGAGAAATGCTCACTAACAAGGATGTAATCAAATTTGCGCACAACATTTTGAGCGAAATACTGTAAGCTTTTTGTGTGTATGGAAAATGTCTGTGATCTTTTATTTCAGCACATGAAACATGGGACCAACAATTTACATGTTGCGTTTATATTTTTTGTTCAGTATAATTAGCTGCATTGGCTAAGTAAGTGAAAGGTAAACTAAGAAGAAATGAATTTGTTCAAATCTGTTCAACTATTGTCTTTCTCTCTCTACACAACAAGACTGTACATTTGTTTAATCCATGTGTAACTCTGTGTTGTTGTTTTTGTCGCATTGCTTTGCTTTATCTTGGCCAGGTCGCAGTTGTAAATGAGAACTTGTTCTCAACTGGCCTACCTGGTTAAATAAAGGTGGAATAATAATTAAAAGAAAATGTTATGCACTGCAGTGCTATGTAGCTATAGTTTAAGCTTTCAGTACTAGATTCATTCTCTGATCCTTTGATTGGATGGACAACATGTCAGTTCAGTGCTGCAAGAGCTCTGATAGTTTGGAGGACGTCCTCCAGAAGTCATAATTACTGTGTAAGTTTATGGAAGGGGGTGAGAACCTTGAGCCTCCTAGGATTTCTATTGAAGTCAATGTACCCAGAGGAGGGCGGAAGCTAGCTGTCCTCCGGTTACACCATGATGCTACCCTACAGAGTGCTGTTGAGGCTACTGTAGACCTTCGTTGACCTTCAATCAGTTATTTGATGACGTGAATATATTTAGTATAGTTTTATTTAAAAAGGATAACTCTTTAAAACGTTTCACTATTTTTTTTATTTTTGTGAGATTCACTGAGTAAGATAGTCCTCCCCTTGCTCTTCTGAGGAGCCTCCACTGCCACGCACGCAAACACACGCACGCACGCACACGCGCACACACACACACGCACGTTTTAGAACACCTACTCATTCCAGTTTTTTTAAACTATTTTCTATGTTGTAGAATAATATTGAAGACATCAAAACTATGAAATAACACATATGGAATCATGTAGTAACCAAATAAGTGTTAAACAAACGAAAATATATTTTATATTTGAGATTCTTCAAATAGCCACCCTTCCCTTGATGACAGCTTTGCACACTGCTACTACAACTGCTAAAACTGCTGCTATTACTACTACTACTACTGCTAATATTCCTACTACTACTGACACTACTACTACTGCTACTACTACTACTACTGCTACTACTACTACTACTACTACTATTCCTACTACTACTGACACTACTACTACTGCTACTATTCCTACTAATACTGACACTACTAATACTGCTACTACTACTACTACTACTACTATTCATTATACTACTGCTACTACTACTACTACTACTACTATTCCTACTACTACTGACACTACTACTACTGCTACTATTCCTACTAATACTGACACTACTACTACTACTACTACTACTACTACTACTACTACTACTACTACTACTACTACTACTACTACTACTACTACTATTCCTACTACTACTACTACTACTACTACTACTACTATTCCTACTACTACTACTGCTAATATTCCTACTAATACTGACACTACCACTACTGCTACTACTACTACTACTACTATTCATACTACTACTACTACTACTACTACTGCTACTAATGCTACTACTACTACTGCTACTACTACTACTACTACTACTACTATTCCTACTACTACTATTCCTACTACTATTCCTACTACTACTACTACTACTATTCCTACTACTACTACTACTACTACTATTCCTACTACTACTACTGCTAATATTCCTACTAATACTGACACTACCACTACTGCTACTACTACTACTACTACTATTAGTACTATTCCTACCACTACTACTGCTACTACTACTACTACTACTACTACTATTCCTACTACTATTCCTACTACTACTACTACTACTATTCCTACTACTACTACTACTACTACTATTCCTACTACTACTACTACTACTGCTACTACTACTACTATTCCTACTACTACTGACACTACTACTACTACTGCTACTACTACTACTACTACTATTCATACTACTACTACTACTACTACTACTACTACTACTACCACTACTACTGCTACTACTACTACTGCTACTCATGCTACTACGACTACTGCTACTACTATTACTACTATTCCTACCACTACTACTGCTACTACTACTACTACTACTACTACTATTCCTACCACTACTACTGCTACTACTACTACTACTGCTACTACTACTACTACTACTACTACTACTACTACTACTACTACTACTACTACTACTGCTACTACTACTACTACTACTATTCCTACTACTACTACTGCTAATATTCCTACTACTACTGACACTACTACTACGGCTACTACTACTATTACTACTACTATTCATACTACTACTACTACTACTACTACCACTACTACTGCTACTACTACTACTACTACTGCTACTACGACTACTGCTACTACTATTACTACTATTCCTACCACTACTACTGCTACTACTACTACTACTACTACTACTACTACTATTCCTACCACTACTACTGCTACTACTACTACTACTATTCCTACTACTACTATTCCTACCACTACTACTGCTACTACTACTACTACTATTCCTACTACTACTACTACTACTACTACTACTACCAATACTACTGCTACTACTACTACTACTACTGCTACTAATGCTACTACGACTACTGCTACTACTATTACTACTATTCCTACCACTACTACTGCTACTACTACTTCTACTACTACTACTACTACTACTACTACTACTATTCCTACCACTACTACTGCTACTACTACTACTACTACTACTACTACTACTACTACTACTGCTACTACTACTACTATTCCTACTACTACTACTGCTAATATTCCTACTACTACTGACACTACTACTACGGCTACTACTACTACTATTACTACTACTATTCATACTACTACTACTACTACTACTACCACTACTACTGCTACTACTACTACTACTACTGCTACTAATGCTACTACGACTACTGCTACTACTATTACTACTATTCCTACCACTACTACTGCTACTACTACTACTACTACTACTACTACTATTCCTACCACTACTACTGCTACTACTACTACTACTACTACTACTACTACTACTACTACCACTACTACTGCTACTACTACTACTACTACTGCTACTAATGCTACTACGTCTACTGCTACTACTATTACTACTATTCCTACCACTACTACTGCTACTTCTACTACTACTACTACTACTACTACTACTATTCCTACCACTACTACTGCTACTACTACTACTACTATTCCTACTACTACTACTACTACTACTGCTACTACTACTACTATTCCTACTACTACTACTGCTAATATTCCTACTACTACTGACACTACTACTACTGCTACTACTACTACTACTACTATTCATACTACTAGTACTACTACTACTACCACTACTACTGCTACTACTACTACTACTACTGCTACTAATGCTACTACGACTACTGCTACTACTATTACTACTATTCCTACCACTACTACTGCTACTACTACTACTACTACAATTACTACTACTACTACTACTATTATTCCTACTACTACTACTACTACTGCTACTACTACTACTATTCCTACTACTACTACTGCTAATATTCCTACTACTACTGACACTACTACTACTACTGACACTACTACTACTACTACTATTCATACTACTACTACTACTACTACTACTACTACCACTACTACTGCTACTAATGCTACTACGACTACTGCTACTACTGTTACTACTATTCCTACCACTACTACTGCTACTACTACTACTACAACTACTACTACTACTATTCCTACCACTACTACTGCTACTACTACTACTACTATTCCTACTACTACTACTACTACTGCTACTACTACAACTATTCCTACTACTACTACTGCTAATATTCCTACTACTACTGACACTACTACTACTACTACTACTACTACTACTACTACTACTACTACTACTACCACTACTACTGCTACTACTACCACTACTACTGCTAATATTCCTACTACTACTGCTACTACTACTACTACTACTACTAGTACTACTACTACTATTCATACTACTACTACTACTACTACTACCACTACTACTGCTACTACTACTACTACTACTGCTACTAATGCAACTACGACTACTGCTACTACTATTACTACTATTCCTACCACTACTACTGCTACTACTACTACTACTACTACTGCTATTACGACTACTGCTACTACTACTGCTACTACTACTGCTACTACTACTGCTAATATTCCTACTACTACTACTATTCCTACTGCTACTACCACTACTAATGCTACTGCTACTATTCCTACTACTAATACTACTACTACTATTCCTACTACTACTACTGCTACTACTACTACTACTACTATTCCTACTACTACTGCTACTACTACTACTACTGCTACTACTACTACTACTACTGCTACTATTCCGACTACTACTACTACTACTACTATTCCTACTACTGCTACTACTAATGCTACTATTCCTACTACTACTACTACTACTACTAATCCCCTTCCTACTACTGCTACTAATGCTACTATTCCTACTACTACTACTACTACTACTATTCCTACTACTACTACTACTATTCCTACTACAACTACTACTACTTCTACTACTAATGCTACTGCTACTATTCCTACTACTACAACTACTACTACTTCTACTACTATTGCTACTGCTACTATTCATACTACTACTACTACTACTACTACTATTCCTTCTACTACTACTACTAATGCTACTGCTACTACTACTACTATTCCTTCCACTACAACTACTATTCCCACTACTACTACTACTACCATTCCTACTACTAATATTGCAACTGCTACAACTACTACTATTCCTTCTAATACTACTACTAATGCTACTGCTACTACTACTACTATTCCTACCACTACAACTACTATTCCCACTACTACTACTACTACTACTACTAATACTAATACTACTATTCCTACTACTACTACTGCTACTACTACTACTACTACTATTCCTACTACTACTGCTACTATTCTGACTACTACTACTACTACTACTATTCCTACTACTGCTACTACTAATGCTACTATTCCTACTACTACTACTACTACTACTACTACTAATCCTATTCTACTACTACTACTACTACTACTAATGCTACTGCTACTATTCCTACTACTACTACTGCTAATATTCCTACTTCTGCTACTACTACTACTACTATTCCTACTAATACTACTACTACTACTGCTACTAATGCTACTGCTACTATTCCTACTACTACTACTACTACTACTACTATTCCTACTACTGCTACTAATGCTACTGCTACTATTCCTACTACTACTACTACTACTACTACTACTATTCCTACTACTGCTACTAATGCTACTGCTACTATTCCTACTACTACTACTACTACTACTACTACTACTACTATTCCTACTACTACTACTACTAATGCTACTATTCCTACTACTACTACAACTACTACTAATCCTATTCCTACTACTACTACTACTACTAATGCTACTGCTACTATTCCTACTACTACTACTGCTAATATTCCTACTTCTGCTGCTACTACTACTACTACTACTACTACTACTACTACTACCACTACTACTATTCCTACTAATACTACTACTACTACTGCTACTAATGCTACTGCTACTATTCCTACTACTACTACTACTACTACTATTACTATTCCTACTACTGCTACTAATGCTACTGCTACTATTCCTACTACTACTACTACTACTACTACTACTACTACTACTACTACTACTACTACTATTCCTACTACTACTACTACTATTCATACTACTACTATTCATACTACTAATGCTACTGCTACTATTCCTACTACTACTGCTACTTTTTTTACTACTACAACTACTGCTAATATTCCTACTACTGCTACTTCTACTACTACTACTACTACTACTACTACTATTCCTACTACTGCTACTAATGCTACTGCTACTATTCCTACTACTACTAATACTACTACTATTCCTACTACTACTACTGCTACTATTCTGACTAATCCTATTCCTACTACTACTACTAATGCTACTGCTACTATTCCTACTACTACTACTGCTAATATTCCTACTTCTGCTACTACTACTACTACTACTACTACTACTACTACCACTACTGCTATTCCTACTACTACTACTACTACTACTGCTACTAATGCTACTGCTACTACTACTATTCCCACTACTACTACTACTATTCCCACTACTACTACTACTACTAATGCTACTGCTACTATTCCTACTACTACTACTACTACTACTACTACTACTATTCCTACTACTGCTACTAATGCCACTGCTACTATTCCTACTACTACTACTACTACTACTACTACTACTATTCCCACTACTACTACTACTATTCCCACTACTACTACTACTACTAATGCTACTGCTACTATTCCTACTACTACTACTACTACTACTACAATTACTACTACTACTACTACTATTATTCCTACTACTACTACTACTACTGCTACTACTACTACTATTCCTACTACTACTACTGCTAATATTCCTACTACTACTGACACTACTACTACTACTGACACTACTACTACTACTACTATTCATACTACTACTACTACTACTACTACTACTACCACTACTACTGCTACTACTACTACTACTACTATTCCTACTACTACTGCTACTATTCTGACTACTACTACTACTACTACTATTCCTACTACTGCTACTACTAATGCTACTATTCCTACTACTACTACTACTACTACTACTACTACTAATCCTATTCTACTACTACTACTACTACTACTAATGCTACTGCTACTATTCCTACTACTACTACTGCTAATATTCCTACTTCTGCTACTACTACTACTACTATTCCTACTAATACTACTACTACTACTGCTACTAATGCTACTGCTACTATTCCTACTACTACTACTACTACTACTACTATTCCTACTACTGCTACTAATGCTACTGCTACTATTCCTACTACTACTACTACTACTACTACTACTATTCCTACTACTGCTACTAATGCTACTGCTACTATTCCTACTACTACTACTACTACTACTACTACTACTACTATTCCTACTACTACTACTACTAATGCTACTATTCCTACTACTACTACTGCTACTACTAATCCTATTCCTACTACTACTACTACTACTAATGCTACTGCTACTATTCCTACTACTACTACTGCTAATATTCCTACTTCTGCTGCTACTACTACTACTACTACTACTACTACTACTACTACCACTACTACTATTCCTACTAATACTACTACTACTACTGCTACTAATGCTACTGCTACTATTCCTACTACTACTACTACTACTACTACTACTACTATTCCTACTACTGCTACTAATGCTACTGCTACTATTCCTACTACTACTACTACTACTACTACTACTACTACTACTACTACTACTACTACTACTATTCCTACTACTACTATTCATACTACTAATGCTACTGCTACTATTCCTACTACTACTGCTACTTTTTTTACTACTACAACTACTGCTAATATTCCTACTACTGCTACTTCTACTACTACTACTACTACTACTACTACTATTCCTACTACTGCTACTAATGCTACTGCTACTATTCCTACTACTACTAATACTACTACTATTCCTACTACTACTACTGCTACTATTCTGACTAATCCTATTCCTACTACTACTACTAATGCTACTGCTACTATTCCTACTACTACTACTGCTAATATTCCTACTTCTGCTACTACTACTACTACTACTACTACTACTACTACCACTACTGCTATTCCTACTACTACTACTACTACTACTGCTACTAATGCTACTGCTACTATTCCTACTACTACTAATACTACTACTATTCCTACTACTACTACTGCTACTATTCTGACTAATCCTATTCCTACTACTGCTACTAATGCCACTGCTACTATTCCTACTACTACTACTACTACTACTACTACTATTCCCACTACTACTACTACTACTAATGCTACTGCTACTATTCCTACTACTACTACTACTACTACTACTACTACTACTACTACTACTACTACCACTACTACTAGTCCTACTACTACTACTACTGCTACTAATGCTACTGCTACTATTTCTACTACTACTACTACTACTACTACTATTCCTACTACTGCTACTAATGCCACTGCTACTATTCCTACTATTCCTACTACTACTACTACTATTCCTACTACTAATGCTACTATTCCTACTACTCCTGCTACTATTCTTACTACTACAACTACTGCTAATATTCCTACTACTGCTACTACTACTACTACTACTACTACTACTACTACTACTACTGCTACTATTCCTACTACTACAACTACTACTACTTCTACTACTATTGCTACTGCTACTATTCATACTACTACTACTACTACTAAGGGTTAATTGTCATTGTAGTTTGGTCAGGACGTGGCAGAGGGTATTCGTTTTATGTGGTTCGGGGTGGTGTGTTTGTTGAAGGGGCATTTGATTTAAGTATTCCGGGGTTTTTGGGCACTGTTTTATTTTCATGTATTCTATGTTGAGTCTAGTATGTCTGTTTCTATGTTTGGTTAATTGGGGTTGGGACTCTCAGTTGAAGACAGGTGTTGTCTATTTGCCTTTGATTGAGAGTCCCATATATTAGGGTGTGTTTGTGTTTGTCATTTGTGGGAGATTGTTCTGTGTTTATCCTTGTGCCTTGCCAGACTGTTTTGTTGATCATTCGTTCTTTTGTTATTTTGGTGTTCATTTTGAATTTATTAAACGTCAAGATGAGCATACACATACCTGCTGCGTTTTGGTCTCATCACTACGACAACTGTGACAACAACGGAGTTTGGAGTATCTGTCCATAGGACCACTTTAAGCCGTACACTCCACAGAGCTGGGCTTTACGGAGGAGTGGCCAGAAAAAAATATGCAAACATGTTTGGTGTTCGCCAAAAGGCATGTGGGAGACTCCCCAAACATATGGAAGAAGGTACTCTGGTCAGATGAGACTAAAATTTAGCTTTTTTGCCATCAAGGAAAACGCTATGTCTGGTGCAAACCCAACACCTCCCATCACCCCGAGAACACCATCCCTACAGTGAAGCATGATGTTTTTCATCGGCAGGGACTGGGAAACTGGTCAGAATTGAAGGAATGATGGATGGCTCTAAATACAGGGAAATTCTTGAGGGGAAACCAGTTTCACAGATTTGAAATTGGGACAGAGGATCACCTTCCAGCAGGACAATGACCCTAAGCATACTGCTAAAGCAACACTTGAGTGGTTTAATGGGAAACATTTAAATGTCTTGGAATGGCCTAGTGAAAGCCCAGACCTCAATCCAATTGAGAATCTGTGTTATGACTTCTTTACACCAGCGGAACCCATCCACCTTGAAGGAGCTGAGCAGTTTTGCCTTGAAGAATGGGCAAAAATCCCAGTGGCTAGATGTGCCAAGCTTATAGAGACACACCCCAAGAGACTTGCAGCTGTAGTTGCTGCAAAAGGTGGCTCTACAAAGTATTGACTTTGGGAGGGGTGAATAGTTATGCACGCTCAAGTTTTCTGTTTTCTGTGTTATTTCTTGTTTGTTTCTCAATAAAATATTTTGCAACTTCAAAGTGGTAGGCATGTTGTGTAAGTCAGATGATACAAACCCCCCTAAAAATCAATTTTAATTCCAGGTTGTAAGGCAACAAAATAGGAAAAATGCCAAGGGGGTGAATACTTTCACAAGCCACTGTACATGTGGAGGTCTGAAAACTGATCAACTTTGATGTTGGAGTGAACTGTGACGGTCTCTTTTGCACTAGTTTTGACCAGAGCTTTATGGGAATAAGGAATAGCGTTCCATTTGGGACGCAGCCCTGGTCACAGATTAATTTGATAACAGGTGGAGTGTTCCAGTTGTCAGAGTCATGAAATGAGCTGTTAAGAACTAACACAGTCAGGGGAGATCTATTCTGAGTTGTGTGTGTGTGTGTGTGTGTGTGTGTGTGTGTGTGTGTGTGTGTGTGTGTGTGTGTGTGTGTGTGTGTGTGTGTGTGTGTGTGTGTGTGTGTGTGTGAACAGCATGTGGTAAACTGATGAAGATCACTGGACCTGTGACGGTGAAGACCTCTGGTACACGGTTTGGAGCTTGGATGACTGATCCACAGGCCTCCCCTAGAAACAACCGGGTGAGTGGAGGGAGGACCGACCGACCGACAGACTGACAGATATATAGATAGTTTCTTAGACCAGGGGGTTTGATCTAAACACAGACACAAGTGTGATACCTCAGTTTCAAGGGTGTTTATTTAAACCAATAAAGAAAAAGAAAATTAACCGGTCTCCTCCAGCAGACCTCCTCCGGGAGACCTGCTCCGGGAGACCTCCTCCAGGAGACCTCTTCCAGTAGACCTCTTCCAGGAGACCTCCTCCAGGAGACCTCTTCCAGGAGACCTCTTCCAGTAGACCTCCTCCAAGAGACCTCCTCCAAGAGACCTCTTCCAGGAGACCTCTTCCAGTACACCTCTCCCAGGAGACCTCCTCCAGGAGACCTCTTCCAGGAGACCTCCTCCAGGAGACCTCTTCCGGGTTACCACCTTCTGGGCTCCGGGGAATGCTGTCTCCTCTGGGGTAGAACACCGAGGCCCTCGGTTCTAGCTGACCATGAGGACGTATATCAACCTTTCACCTCTTCCAACCTCTCCCTCCTGGCAGCTTTATGGGCCCCATACGGCTGGTGAGCAATCAGCCCCTAGATTACTCTCCAGCCTCAATCAGCCCCAATTAGTCCTGGCTGGTGGACCCGTCCAGACCTGGCACGTCCAGCAGAGGTAGCCACCACCGCGTGATGTAGACTCAGTCTTTCACCAGGCCTCGACGAGACTCCCTCTGGTGGCTAGTCCGCGGTACGCCACAATAGATAGATTAGACAGATAGATAGATGTAGTTCATGGGTGTTATATCTATGAATAATTATAAACTGGGTGGTTCGATCCCTGAATGCTGATTGGCTGACAGCCATGGTATATCAGACTATATATTATGGGTATGACAAAACATTTATTTGTACTACTCTAATTACATTGGTAACCAGTTTATAATAGCAATAAGGCACCTCAGGGGTTTGTGGTATATGGCCAATATACCACGGCTAAAGACTGTGTTCAGGCACTCTGCAATGTGTCCCGCAATGTGTCATGCATAAGAACAGCCCTTAGCTGTGGTATATCTGTAACGGCAGTCGTATAGAGGGGACCAAGGCACGGCAAGGTGAGTGCTCATGATTATTATTTAATGGAAAAATGAAACACTTTACAAAGGAACAAAAACGACAGCAAACAGTTCCGTCAGGCAACAACCACAAAACGGAAAACAACTACCCACAAAACACCATAGAAAACCCCCAACTTAAATATGATCTCCAATTAGAGACAACACGAACCAGTTGCCTCTAATTGGAGATCATCCCAAAACTCAACATAGAAATAGAAAAACAAGAACTAAACATAGAAACAACAAACATAGACTGCCCACCCATATCACCCCCTGTCCTAACTACACAGAGAAAAAACAGCTCTCATAGGTCAGAGCGTGACAATATCGGTCATATACCACAACCCCCCTGGTGCCTTATTGCTTAAATATACTTTTGGGCTGGTCTAACTACATCATACTGCTGCTGCTTTCAAAGTGATGGAAAGGCATTTGAGACAAAGAGCTGATGTGGCTTTGTCCAACCTTCTGTTTTGGCTGTATGTGGGTCTTTCCACGAAAAGAGGGCCTTTTGGGTCCCTTTGATATTTTAAGTAGAAATTGTGCACCAATATTGAATTTTATAAACTTGTTATATTACACAAAGTGCACTTTAATACAGACTACATGGATAATTCAGTAATTCAGATTTGTTTTATATGAATAAAGACTTGCTAAAGTGCCAAAATTCAGTATTTTGACCCTCTGTCAACCCTGTGTCACTTCTAGGAATATTTTAACCCAATTAATCCCAAAATGTATCGCAAGTTTGCACCATCATTGCAAAGCCCTAGTTATTTTTGTTTCTTTGACAAAGTCATTTATAAAGATAATAGTGATTCAAAATAGTGTCCCTCATTTTATGGTCAACACTTTTACGTGAACTGAATTCTCCTTTTAATATGGTAAAACTATTTATTTTCAGAATATTTTTTTTCTAAAGAAACATCTAATAGTAAAATAATAGCGTTAACGCAGGTGAGCTGGTTACACTCTTTTTGTCAATTTTTCAGGTGTTTTGTGGTGGAAAACTGAGTGGAACGAGCATAACACGTAAACCCTGTACTAATAGATAGACAGACTAGAAATGTAAAATGTATACATTTTTTTTTATGTGAAGCTTGCATTCAATTGTCACTCCCTGTTTCATACAACACGCTTCCATTCCTCCTGTCACAAGGGAATTTATGGCTGATCCAAGATGAACCCTGTTACTTTATTTGATACTTAATATGCACTTATTACTATAGTATGTATTGTTATTTAACCTCTTGAGATGGGAAAACAAGTTTAACGTACTTTTTATGACAATGTTGAAATTCGGTATAAAATAGTTACAGTACACTTCAAAAGGATTGGTGGAACGACCCATGTGCTATGTTGTGACTAATGTACGTACAGAGTAGACCTTTAAATTGCTTATGTTCTCTTGTACTTGTGTTCTAACCACAGGTCTGGTACATGGATAGCTACACCAACAACAAGATCGTCAAAGAGTACAAGTCCATAGCAGACTTTGTTTCCGGGGCCGAGTCTCGAACCTACAACCTGCCGTTCAAGTGGGCCGGGACCGATCACGTGGTGTACAACGGCTCTCTGTACTACAACAAGGTCCAGAGCAACATCGTGGTGTGTTACCGCTTCGAGACGGGCCGCGTTGTGACCCAGAGAGCCCTGGAGAACGCCGGCTTCCACAACGTCTACCCTTACACCTGGGGAGGCTTCTCCGACATAGACCTCATGGCCGACGAGCTGGGCCTGTGGGCCGTCTACGCCACCAATCAGAACGCAGGAAACATCGTCATCAGCCAGCTCAACCCCGACACGCTACAGGTCCTCGGAACCTGGAACACGGAATATTCCAAACGGAACGCCGGGGAGTCCTTTATGATCTGTGGAACACTCTACATCACCAACTCTCACCTGACTGGTGCTAAGGTTTACTACGCATACTCCACCAAGACCTCTAACTATGAGTACACAGACATTCCCTTCCATAACCAGTTCTTCCACATGTCCATGCTGGACTATAACGCCAGGGACCGGGCGCTGTACGGCTGGAACAATGGACACCAGGTTCTGTTCAACGTCACGTTGTTCCATATCATCAAGACAGAGGACGATTCGTGAGGAGGAAGAACCGCCGAGGAACTCAAAGGATTCCACTGACTAACATTCCTGGTGTTCCGGTGTTACGTCAGTCATTGTGGGAGTTCTATTGTTGGGTCTCTAAATGGTATTTTTTTGCTATCTTCTTTTGACAATCCATCTTCGGATCTATTGGCTTCCCTTTCAAATTCCTAATGCAAGAATTACTAAAGATGTTGGCCTCTGAACTCTGAACTGTCTCCCAATGTCATGACAGAGTCATGATATTCTATGGTAGTTCTACCTAGCAACCCCAATTTTAAATCATCTGGCCCTCTAACGATGACATCATGCCCTGACAGTCTTCCTCTTGGTTTTTTTTAAATTCATTTTCCTCTCTTTTGACACAAGCCTTTATTTTCACTTTATCCCTTTCCTTTCAGCTACTCTACACTGGACTCTATGAGAGATTGTCTGGGCTGGGTAACATGCCTCTGATTGGCTGGGCTTGGGCAACATGCCTCTGATTGGCTGGGCTTGGGTAACATGCCTCTGGTTGGCGGGGCTTGGGTAACATGCCTCTGGTTGGGTGGGCTTGGGTAACATACCTCTGATTGGGTGGGCTTGGGTAACATACCTCTGATTGGGTGGGCTTGGGTAACTTAGCTTTTGTATCCATTGCAACAGTGTCAATAGGAGTATGCCTTATTCAGTGCAGTCTGTTCTGTAAGTCCATAGGATAACAGGTGTCCTGTCCTGCATGAATGTCTATGATAGCATGTCTAGCTCTCTGTGATTTGCATCCAAAATGGCACCCTAGGTCCCAAAGGGCTCTGGTCAAAAGTAGCACACTATATAGGGAATAGGATGCCATTTTGGATTCAACGTATGGCTGTCCTGATAGCATCTATAACTCTGTCTGTGGACTCTCTCGGCAACCATCTCTCTTTCCCATTGTAACACAATTAATGATTATTGTCTGATTATACTGTATATGGATAAACAGGAAAATACACATTTATATACATAATTACTGTTACATTATGGAAATAAAGTTATTATTGTTCTTGATTAAGTTTTGTAGCCGGAGTATTGATTTGCTCAGAATATTAGTTTGTGTCGAACTGCAATGTTACTACGATGTAGTATCTTTATTTTGTAACTTGATGAGGGAATCGATTGTCTGTGATAACACATTATGCAAACAGTGATCTCTATGGGCCCTATTCAGACTTAAGATAAGTTCACTTAATATGGACTTAAGTCAAACATTTTGCCTTAAAGATGGAATGCGCCGAATGGGGAAACAGCGCCACTGGGCACCTGGTAAAAAAAAAAAGTAGAGTACATATTGCGTTGTTCTATCACGTGTACAATGATGTCAGAGCAATGATGTCAGAGCAATGATGTTAGAGCAATGATGTTAGAGCAATGATGTCAGAGGGTAAAAAAACAGTGTTGGTTGTTTGCTGTGACTTCTTTGTTGTTGTAATATCACCAACGGACGAGGCAGTTTCACCATTAAGGATTCCAGCTTTACTTCCATGTTTTAATGACTTAAGTCCAAGTTTCCAGTGTGAATCGGGTCACAAGAACATGTGATATATTCGCATTTGTTAGTGATCTCTATCAGAAACAACTGAAGCCTTTCTAATCAGAATTTCAGGAGAATAGCAGAGTAAATGAGCTCCTATGGTGATTACCACTCTATCAGGTCTGACCTGAGTGTTGTTGCCATTGTGTGTGTGTGTGTGTGTGTGTGTGTGTGTGTGTGTGTGTGTGTGTGTGTGTGTGTGTGTGTGTGTGTGTGTGTGTGTGTGTGTGTGTGTGTGTGTGTGTGTCCAGACGACCATGCACCAAAACACCCTGACCTCCCCACCAGAATCCCTACCCACCACCAGTTCCAGAATCCCTACCCACCACCAGCTCCAGAATCCAGAATCCCTACCCACCACCAGCTCCAGAATCCAGAATCCCTACCCACCACCAGCTCCAGAATCCAGAATCCCTACCCACCACCAGCTCCAGAATCCAGAATCCCTACCCACCACCAGCTCCAGAATCCAGAATCCCTACCCACCACCAGCTCTAGAATCCAGAATCCCTACCCACCACCAGCTCCAGAATCCAGAATCCCTACCCACCACCAGCTCCAGAATCCAGAATCCCTACCCACTACCAGCTCCAGAATCCAGAATCCCTACCCACTACCAGCTCCAGAATCCAGAATCCCTACCCACCACCAGCTCCAGAATCCAGAATCCCTACCCACTACCAGCTCCAGAATCCAGAATCCCTACCCACCACCAGCTCCAGAATCCAGAATCCCTACCCACTACCAGCTCCAGAATCCAGAATCCCTACCCACCACCAGCTCTAGAATCCAGAATCCCTACCCACTACCAGCTCCAGAATCCAGAATCCCTACCCACCACCAGCTCCAGAATCCAGAATCCCTACCCACCAGCAGCTCTAGAATCCAGAATCCCTACCCACCACCAGCTCTAGAATCCAGAATCCCTACCCACCACCAGCTCCAGAATCCAGAATCCCTACCCACCACCAGTTCCAGAATCCCTACCCACCACCAGCTCTAGAATCCAGAATCCCTACCCACTACCAGCTCCAGAATCCAGAATCCCTACCCACCACCAGTTCCAGAATCCCTACCCACCACCAGTTCCAGAATCCCTACCCACCACCAGCTCCAGAATCCCTACCCACTACCAGCTCTCTCTCCTAAACCAGACAATACCAGAGACATACAGTACCAGAAGCTGTGGTTCAGCTAAGACCAGAGACATACAGTACCAGAGACATACAGTACCAGAGACATACAGTACCAGAGGCTGTGGTATAGCTAAGACCAGAGACATACAGTACCAGAGACATACAGTACCAGAGACATACAGTACCAGAGGCTGTGGTACAGCTAAGACCAGAGACATACAGTACCAGAGGCTGAGGTATAGCTAAGACCAGAGACATACAGTACCAGAGACATACAGTACCAGAGGCTGTGGTTCAGCTAAGACCAGAGACATACAGTACCAGAGACATACAGTACCAGAGACATACAGTACCAGAGGCTGTGGTACAGCTAAGACCAGAGACATACAGTACCAGAGACATACAGTACCAGAGGCTGTGGTACAGCTAAGACCAGAGACATACAGTACCAGAGGCTGTGGTACAGCTAAGACCAGAGACATACAGTACCAGAGGCTGTGGTTTAGCTAAGACCAGAGACATACAGCACCAGTCAAAAGTGTGGACAAACCTACTCATTCCAGAGTTTTTCTTTATTTGGACTATTTTCTACATTGTACAATAATAGTGAAGACATCACAACTATGAAAAATCACATATGGAATCATGTATTAACCCAAAAGTGCTAAACAAATCAAAGTATATTTTATATTCTTCAAAGTAGCCACCCTTTGGCTTGATGACAGCTTTAAACACTCCTGGCATTTTCTCAACCAGCTTCACCTGGAATGCTTTTCCAACAGTCTTGAAGGAGTTCCCACACACACTACCGGTCCAAAGTTTTTGAACACTTACTTATTCAGAGGTTTTTATATATTTTTTACTATTTTCTACATTGTAGAAAAATAGTGAAGACATCAAAACTATAAAATAACACATATGGAATGATGTAGTAACCAAAAGAGTGTTAAACAAATCAAAATATATTTTATATTTGAGATTCTTCAAATGTCAACCCTTTGCCTTGATGACAGCTTTGCACACTCTTGGTATTCACTCAATCAGCTTCATGAAATAGTCACCTGGAATGCATTTCAATTAACAGGTGTGTTTTCTTAAAAGTTGATTTGTGGAATGTCTTTCTACAGTGTAGAAAATAGTAAAAATAAAGAAAACCCCTGTAATGAGTAGCTGTGTCCAAACGTTTGATTGGTACTGTATGTGAAGAAATAAAACTTATTCAGACTTGCCTGTGCTAATGGTTTTCACAGACAAAGTCAAATGATCCAAATCACTTTGCTCGTGATGCATGCCCCTCAAATGATCCAATTGACTTTGCTCGTGATACGCGCCTCTCAAGTGATTCAAATGTAACAACAGCCTGAGAACACTGGAGTTAAAACAACCCCACAGATGTAACCATGTGACATGTTTACTGTTTTATCTGACCTCCACTAGTGCTCCCAAGTCAACAGTCCAATGTGCATTCTACAGGTCACGTTTATCAGTGAGTGATTATATTATCAAGATTAGGATACATTTTTTGGCACACCTGAGAGTTCCTCAAGGCACACCTTTTGGGAACAACTGCCCAGAACTAGGATCAGCTGTCCCCTCACCTAAACCATTAGTGTGGTTTAGGGCTGTTTAACACCAAGTTTTACAATACCAGGGCTGGTTAACCCCATGTTTTAGAACATCAGGGCTGGTTAACACCCATTTGGACACACCTACTAAACCAGGATACCACATTTATATTTTACCTTTATTTAACTAGGCAAGTCAGTTAAGAACAAATTCTTATTTTCAATGACAGCCTAGGAACAGTGGGTTAACTGCCTTGTTCAGGGGCAGAACAACAGATTTGTGCCTTGTCAGCTCGGGGATTCGATCTAGCAACCTTTCGATTACTAGCCCAACGCTCTAACCACTAAACTACCTGCCACCCCACCTCTGAAGTTTCTCCTGAACCAGGATACCACATCTCCTGAAGTTTCTCCTGAACGAGGATACCACATCTCCTGAAGTCTCTCCTGAACCAGAATACCACATCTCTGAAGTATCTCCTGAACCAGGATACCACATCTCCAGAAGTCTCTCCTGAACCAGAATACCACATCTCTGAAGTATCTCCTGAACCAGAATACCACATCTCTGAAGTTTCTCCTGAACGAGGATACCACATCTCCTGAAGTTTCTCCTGAACGAGGATACCACATCTCCTGAAGTCTCTCCTGAACCAGAATACCACATCTCTGAAGTTTCTCCTGAACGAGGATACCATATCTCCTGAAGTCTCTCCTGAACCAGAATACCACATCTCTGAAGTATCTCCTGAACCAGGATACCACATCTCCAGAAGTCTCTCCTGAACCAGAATACCACATCTCTGAAGTATCTCCTGAACCAGAATACCACATCTCTGAAGTTTCTCCTGAACGAGGATACCACATCTCCTGAAGTTTCTCCTGAACGAGGATACCACATCTCCTGAAGTCTCTCCTGAACCAGAATACCACATCTCTGAAGTTTCTCCTGAACGAGGATACCACATCTCCTGAAGTCTCTCCTGAACCAGAATACCACATCTCTGAAGTATCTCCTGAACCAGGATACCACATCTCCAGAAGTCTCTCCTGAACGAGGATACCACATCTCCTGAAGTCTCTCCTGAACCAGGATACCACATCTCTGAAGTCTCTCCTGAACGAGGATACCACATCTCTGAAGTCTCTCCTGAACCAGGATACCACATCTCTGAAGTCTCTCCTGAACGAGGATACCACATCTCTGAAGTCTCTCCTGAACGAGGATACCACATCTCCTGAAGTCTCTCCTGAACCAGGATACCCCATCTCTGAAGTCTCTCCTGAACCAGGATACTGCATCCCTGCGCCGGAGACCAGGGTTTGCTTCCCGGTACAGGCTGACCATTTGTGATCTGTCTCCCCCCTCTATATTCTACTGTCTGAATATAAAAATGAATGATTTTTTTTAAATCTTCTCTGCTATTCAACAACAGTCCTGCCCTAAAGTGATGTTGTTCAGAACACCAAATGTTGCCTTCTCGTGATTAATGATGGAACAGCTGTTTCATAGCCATCTCACCCTGTGCGTACAGCACTTTACATTGAACCCGATCAATAGATGTGATTGATGTCTTACTAATGAGACGCCATACTGTCCTCAGAGGATTTCTGCATCCCAAATGGCATCCTATTGCCTCTATAGTGCACTACGTTTGACCAGAGCTGGTCCAAAGTAGTGCACTATACTGTATAGTGAATAGGGTGCATTTTTGGGGTTGAAGACCTGGTCAGCAAACAGCTGATCTGTTGCTCTGGTCTGACGTCAATCAATCAATCAATCAAATGTATTTATAAAGCCCTTTTTACATCAGCCGATGTCACAAAGTGCTTGTACAGAAACCCAGCCTAAAACCCCAAACAGCAAGCAATGCAGATGTAGAAGCACGGTGGCTAGGGGAAAAACTCCCTAGAAAGGCCAGAACCTAGGAAGAAACCTAGAGTGGAACCAGGCTATGAGGGGTAGCCAGTCCTCCTCTGGCTATGCCAGGTGGAGATTATAACAGTACAAGATCTTCAAATGTTCATAGATGACCAGCAAGGTCAAATAATAATAATCACAGTGGTTGTAGAAGGTGCAACAGGTCAGCACCTTAGGAGTAAATGTCAGTTGGCTTTTTCATAGCCGAGCATTCAGAGTTAGAGACAGCAGGTGCGGTAGAGAGCGAGAGTTGAAAACAGCAGGACCGGGACAAGGTAGCACGTCCGATGAACAGGTCAGGGTTCCGTAGCCACAGTTAGAAGAGTTGAAACTGGAGCAGCAGCACGACCAGGTGGACTGAGGACAGCCAGAAGTCATCAGTCCAGGTAGTCCTGAGGCATGGTCCTAGGGCTCAGGTCCTCCGGGAGGGGAGGGAGAGGGAGAGAGAATTAAAGGGAGCATACTTAAATTCACACAGGACACAGGATAAGCTAACTCTCTCTCCTCTGCTCTCATCCTTCTAGACCTATCTGCTGCCTTTGATACCGTGAACCATCAGATCCTCCTCTCCACCCTCTCCGAGCTGGGCATCTCCGGCACCGCGCACGCTTGGATTGCGTCCTACCTGACAGGTCGCTCCTACCAGGTGGCGTGGCGAGAATCTGTCTCCGCACCACGTGCTCTCACCACTGGTGTCCCCCAGGGCTCTGTTCTTGGCCCACTCCTATTCTCGCTATACACCAAGTCACTTGGCTCTGTCATATCCTCACATGGTCTCTCATATCATTGCTATGCAGATGACACACAATTAATCTTCTCCTTTCCCCCTTCTGACAACCAGGTGGCGAATCGCATCTCTGCATGTCTGGCAGACATATCAGTGTGGATGACGGATCACCACCTCAAGCTGAACCTCGGCAAGACGGAGCTGCTCTTCCTCCCGGGGAAGGACTGCCCGTTCCATGATCTCGCCATCACGGTTGACAACTCCCTTGTGTCCTCCTCCCAGAGTGCTAAGAGCCTTGGCGTGACCCTGGACAACACCCTGTCGTTCTCCACCAACATCAAGGCGGTGACCCGATCCTGTAGGTTCATGCTCTACAACATTCGCAGAGTACGACCCTGCCTCACACAGGAAGCGGCGCAGGTCCTAATCCAGGCACTTGTCATCTCCCGTCTGGATTATTGCAACTCGCTGTTGGCTGGGCTCCCTGCCTGTGCCATTAAACCCCTACAACTCATCCAGAACGCCGCAGCCCGTCTGGTGTTCAACCTTCCCAAGTTCTCTCACGTCACCCCGCTCCTCCGCTCTCTCCACTGGCTTCCAGTCGAAGCTCGCATCCGCTACAAGACCATGGTGCTTGCCTACGGAGCTGTGAGGGGAACGGCACCTCCATACCTTCAGGCACTGATCAGGCCCTACACCCAAACAAGGGCACTCCGTTCATCCACCTCTGGCCTGCTCGCCTCCCTACCTCTGAGGAAGCACAGTTCCCGCTCAGCCCAGTCAAAACTGTTCGCTGCTCTGGCACCCCAATGGTGGAACAAGCTCCCTCACGACGCCAGGACAGCGGAGTCAATCACCACCTTCCGGAGACACCTGAAACCCCACCTCTTCAAGGAATACCTGGGATAGGATAAAGTAATCCTTCTAACCCCCCCCTTAAAAGATTTAGATGCACTATTGTAAAGTGGTTGTTCCACTGGATATTATAGGTGAATGCACCAATTTGTAAGTCGCTCTGGATAAGAGCGTCTGCTAAATGACTAAAATGTAAAAAATGATAAGACAGGATAAATACTCCAGATATAACTGACCCTAGCCCCCCCGACACATAAACTACTGCAGCATAAATACTGGAGGCTGAGAATAGGAGGGGTCGGGAGACACTGTGGCCCCATCCGACGATACCCCCGGACAGGGCCAAACAAGCAGGATACCACCCCACCCAAAGCACAGCCCCCACACCACTAGAGGGATATCTTCAAACTTACTACCCTGAGACAAGGCTGAGTATAGCCCACAAAGATCTCCCCCATGGCACGAACCCGAGGGGGGCGCCAATCCGGACAGAAAGATCACGTCAGTGACTCAACCCACTCAAGTGACACACCCCTCCTAGGGACGGCATGGAAGAGCACCAGTAAGCCAGTGACTCAGCCCCTGTAATAGGGTTAGAGGCAGAGAATCCCAGTGGAGAGAGGGGAACCAGCCAAGCAGAGACAGCAAGGGTGGTTTGTCGCTCCAGTGCCTTTCCGTTCACCTTCACACTCCTGGGCCAGACTACACTCAATCATAGGACCTACTGAAGAGAGGAGTCTTCAATAACTTCTGATGGACACCTGCTTTAAATGTGCCTCAGTCAGTTTCAAGATGGCTGTGACTATATATAAAATCTATATCAGAGCATGTGTCCATTTGTCTGGATGGGTAGACAGTCAGAACCTCTTGCAGGGCATTGAGGAGTATACACTCTAAAAATGTATGGTTCAACAAGGGTTATTCTATGATCCTCAAAGTTCTTTGAAGAACATACAATTTTTGGCCCTGATACATGGCACCCAAAAGGTTATTCTAAGAACCCCATAGAAGGTGGGGTTCATCGAGGTGCCTCCTTAGTTGGTGGGGGTTCTTGCAGGAACCTAACTGCCCAACTGAAACATTTTTATTTGAAAGGACAGCAGGTGCAAGCACTTAACTGAAAAATGTAAAGAACTTCATAATTTAAGGTAAGGTTTTTCACTTAAATGATTTAAATGTAGATTTTTTCATGATGATACCGTCTATCTTTTCATATTTGTGCAAATCTTTCTAAAACAGAAAATGGACACAATTCAATGGATATCAATCAACAAAGAGGTAAGAATATGTAGGCTATAAGAATATGTTGAAGGCAAGATGTATTGTGGGAAAATGACTGAACGGCTCACTTTGTGTCTGTGTAACCGATGTGAAATGGCTAGTTAGTTAGCGGTGGTGTGCGCTAATAGCGTTTCAATCAGTGACGTCACTCGCTCTGAGACTTGAAGTAGGGTTTCCCCTTGCGTTACAAGGGCCGTGGCTTTTGTGGCGCGATGGGTAACGATGCTTCGTGGGTGTCAGTTGTTGATGTCTGCAAGGGTACCTGGTTCGAGCCCAGGTTGGGGCGAAGAGAGGGATGGAACCTACACTGTTACATCTGCAGGTATACAGATGAGATGGTATTGGTATGTTATGCAGATCACATTTACCATCCTCCTTCCTCCCTGACCTCTTCAATCAATATCCCATAGGCCTCTACAGTATGGACAAGGTATGTGTATGAATACCATTATCAAAACAGCTTTTTATTCACATTTACCACAAAAAAAACCTATGTATGAAGAATGTCGTGTATGTTTTGTTAATTACTGTATAATTGTATAATTACAATTTTTGGAGGGGATTCACACCCTCTCTACACATCTGATGAATATAACAGGAAACCTGTTTGATCACCATGCACTGCAAAATCATTCTGGCTATGGATACGGAGAACATCAACACACCAGAGGATATACTCATTGGACTTGGGGCTCTGCAGGTAGGAACACACCCACACATTCAATACAGGTAGAAACACACCCACACATTCAATACAGGTAGAAACACACCCACACATTCAATACAGGTAGAAACACACCCACACATTCAATACAGGTAATAAACACACCCACACATTCAATACAGGTAGAAACACACCCACACATTCAATACAGGTAGAAACACACCCACACATTAATACAGGTAGAAACACACCCACACATTCAATACAGGTAGAAACACTAACACACATTAATACAGGTAGAAACACTAACACACATTAATACAGGTAGAAACACTAACACACATTAATACAGGTAGAAACACTAACACACATTAATACAGGTAGAAACACACCCACATATTCAATACAGGTAGAAACACACCCACACATTAATACAGGTAGAAACACACCCACACATTCAATACAGATAGAAACACACCCACACATTCAATACAGGTAGAAACACACCCACACATTCAATACAGGTAGAAACACACCCACACATTCAATACAGGTAGGAACACACCCACACATTCAATACAGGTAGAAACACACCCACACATTCAATACAGGTAGAAACACACCCACATTAATACAGGTAGAAACACACACACACATTAAATACAGGTAGAAACACACCCACACATTCAATACAGGTAGAAACACACCCACACATTCAATACAGGTAGAATCACACCCACATTAATACAGGTATAAACACACACACACATTAAATACAGGTAGAAACACACCCACACATTCAATACAGGTAGAAACACACCCACACATTAATACAGGTAGAAACACACCCACACATTCAATACAGGTAGAAACACACCCACACATTCAATACAGGTAGAAACACACCCACACATTCAATACAGGTAGAAACACACCCACACATTCAATACAGGTAGAAACACACCCACACATTCAATACAGGTAGAAACACACCCACACATTAATACAGGTAGAAACACACCCACACATTCAATACAGGTAGAAACACACCCACACATTCAATACAGGTAGAAACAATAACACACATTAATACAGGTAGAAACACACCCACATATTCAATACAGGTAGAAACACACCCACACATTAATACAGGTAGAAACACACCCACACATTCAATACAGATAGAAACACACCCACACATTCAATACAGGTAGGACCACACCCACACATTAATACAGGTAGAAACACACACACACATTCAATACAGGTAGAAACACAAACACACATTAATACAGGTAGGAACACACCCACACATTCAATACAGGTAGAAACACAAACACATTAATATAGGTAGGAACACACCCACACATTCAATACAGGTAGAAACACACCCACACATTCAATACAGGTAGAAACACAAACACATTAGTACAGGTAGGAACACACCCACAAATTCAATACAGGTAGAAACACAAACACATTAATACAGGTAGGAACACACCCACACATTCAATACAGGTAGAAACACAAACACATTAATACAGGTAGAAACACACCCACACATTCAATACAGGTAGGAACACACACACATTAATACAGGTAGAAACACACCCACACATTCAATACAGTAGAAACACACCCACATATTCAATACAGGTAGAAACACACCCACACATTCAATACAGGTAGAAACACACCCACACATTAAATACAGGTAGAAACACACCCACACAATCAATACAGGTAGAAACACACCCACACATTCAATACAGGTAGAAACACACTCACACATTCAATACAGGTAGGAACACACACACATTAATACAGGTAGGACCACACCCACACATTCAATACAGGTAGAAACACACCCACACATTCAATACAGGTAGAAACACAAACACATTAATACAGGTATGAACACAAACATACATTAATACAGGTAGAAACACACCCACACATTCAATACAGGTAGGAACACACCCACACATTCAATACAGGTAGAAACACACCCACACATTCAATACAGGTAGAAACACACCCACACATTCAATACAGGTAGAAACACACCCACACATTCAATACAGGTAGGAACACACCCACACATTCAATACAGGTAGAAACACACCCACACATTCAATACAGGTAGAAACACACCCACACATTAATACAGGTAGAAACACACCCACACATTCAATACAGGTAGAAACACACCCACACATTCAATACAGGTAGAAACACACCCACACATTCAATACAGGTAGAAACACTAACACACATTAATACAGGTAGGAACACTAACACAAATTAATACAGGTAGAAACACTAACACACATTAATACAGGTAGAAACACACCCACACATTCAATACAGATAGAAACACACCCACACATTCAATACAGGTAGAAACACACCCACACATTCAATACAGGTAGAAACACACCCACACATTCAATAGAGGTAGGAACACACCCACACATTCAATACAGGTAGAAACACACCCACACATTCAATACAGGTAGAAACACACCCACATTAATACAGGTAGAAACACACACACACATTAAATACAGGTAGAAACACACCCACACATTCAATACAGGTAGAAACACACCCACACATTCAATACAGGTAGAATCACACCCACATTAATACAGGTAGAAACACACACACACATTAAATACAGGTAGAAACACACCCACACATTCAATACAGGTAGAAACACACCCACACATTAATACAGGTAGAAACACACCCACACATTCAATACAGGTAGAAACGCACCCACACATTCAATACAGGTAGAAACACACCCACACATTCAATACAGGTAGAAACACACCCACACATTCAATACAGGTAGAAACACACCCACACATTCAATACAGGTAGAAACACACCCACACATTAATACAGGTAGAAACACACCCACACATTCAATACAGGTAGAAAAACACCCACACATTCAATACAGGTAGAAACACTAACACACATTAATACAGGTAGAAACACACCCACATATTCAATACAGGTAGAAACACACCCACACATTAATACAGGTAGAAACACACCCACACATTCAATACAGATAGAAACACACCCACACATTCAATACAGGTAGGACCACACCCACACATTAATACAGGTAGAAACACACACACACATTCAATACAGGTAGAAACACAAACACACATTAATACAGGTAGGAACACACCCACACATTCAATACAGGTAGAAACACAAAGACATTAATATAGGTAGGAACACACCCACACATTCAATACAGGTAGAAACACACCCACACATTCAATACAGGTAGAAACACAAACACATTAGTACAGGTAGGAACACACCCACAAATTCAATACGTTTAGAAACACAAACACATTAATACAGGTAGGAACACACCCACACATTCAATACAGGTAGAATCACACCCACATTAATACAGGTATAAACACACACACACATTAAATACAGGTAGAAACACACCCACACATTCAATACAGGTAGAAACACACCCACACATTAATACAGGTAGAAACACACCCACACATTCAATACAGGTAGAAACACACCCACACATTCAATACAGGTAGAAACACACCCACACATTCAATACAGGTAGAAACACACCCACACATTCAATACAGGTAGAAACACACCCACACATTCAATACAGGTAGAAACACACCCACACATTAATACAGGTAGAAACACACCCACACATTCAATACAGGTAGAAACACACCCACACATTCAATACAGGTAGAAACAATAACACACATTAATACAGGTAGAAACACACCCACATATTCAATACAGGTAGAAACACACCCACACATTAATACAGGTAGAAACACACCCACACATTCAATACAGATAGAAACACACCCACACATTCAATACAGGTAGGACCACACCCACACATTAATACAGGTAGAAACACACACACACATTCAATACAGGTAGAAACACAAACACACATTAATACAGGTAGGAACACACCCACACATTCAATACAGGTAGAAACACAAACACATTAATATAGGTAGGAACACACCCACACATTCAATACAGGTAGAAACACACCCACACATTCAATACAGGTAGAAACACAAACACATTAGTACAGGTAGGAACACACCCACAAATTCAATACAGGTAGAAACACAAACACATTAATACAGGTAGGAACACACCCACACATTCAATACAGGTAGAAACACAAACACATTAATACAGGTAGAAACACACCCACACATTCAATACAGGTAGGAACACACACACATTAATACAGGTAGAAACACACCCACACATTCAATACAGTAGAAACACACCCACATATTCAATACAGGTAGAAACACACCCACACATTCAATACAGGTAGAAACACACCCACACATTAAATACAGGTAGAAACACACCCACACAATCAATACAGGTAGAAACACACCCACACATTCAATACAGGTAGAAACACACTCACACATTCAATACAGGTAGGAACACACACACATTAATACAGGTAGGACCACACCCACACATTCAATACAGGTAGAAACACACCCACACATTCAATACAGGTAGAAACACAAACACATTAATACAGGTATGAACACAAACATACATTCAATACAGGTAGAAACACACGCACACATTAATACAGGTAGGAACACACCCACACATTCAATACAGGTAGAAACACACCCACACATTCAATACAGGTAGAAACACACCCACACATTCAATACAGGTAGAAACACACCCACACATTCAATACAGGTAGGAACACACCCACACATTCAATACAGGTAGAAACACACCCACACATTCAATACAGGTAGAAACACACCCACACATTAATACAGGTAGAAACACACCCACACATTCAATACAGGTAGAAACACACCCACACATTCAATACAGGTAGAAACACACCCACACATTCAATACAGGTAGAAACACTAACACACATTAATACAGGTAGAAACACTAACACAAATTAATACAGGTAGAAACACTAACACACATTAATACAGGTAGAAACACACCCACACATTCAATACAGATAGAAACACACCCACACATTCAATACAGGTAGAAACACACCCACACATTCAATACAGGTAGAAACACACCCACACATTCAATAGAGGTAGGAACACACCCACACATTCAATACAGGTAGAAACACACCCACACATTCAATACAGGTAGAAACACACCCACATTAATACAGGTAGAAACACACACACACATTAAATACAGGTAGAAACACACCCACACATTCAATACAGGTAGAAACACACCCACACATTCAATACAGGTAGAATCACACCCACATTAATACAGGTATAAACACACACACACATTAAATACAGGTAGAAACACACCCACACATTCAATACAGGTAGAAACACACCCACACATTAATACAGGTAGAAACACACCCACACATTCAATACAGGTAGAAACACACCCACACATTCAATACAGGTAGAAACACACCCACACATTCAATACAGGTAGAAACACACCCACACATTCAATACAGGTAGAAACACACCCACACATTCAATACAGGTAGAAACACACCCACACATTAATACAGGTAGAAACACACCCACACATTCAATACAGGTAGAAACACACCCACACATTCAATACAGGTAGAAACACTAACACACATTAATACAGGTAGAAACACACCCACATATTCAATACAGGTAGAAACACACCCACACATTAATACAGGTAGAAACACACCCACACATTCAATACAGATAGAAACACACCCACACATTCAATACAGGTAGGACCACACCCACACATTAATACAGGTAGAAACACACACACACATTCAATACAGGTAGAAACACAAACACACATTAATACAGGTAGGAACACACCCACACATTCAATACAGGTAGAAACACAAAGACATTAATATAGGTAGGAACACACCCACACATTCAATACAGGTAGAAACACACCCACACATTCAATACAGGTAGAAACACAAACACATTAGTACAGGTAGGAACACACCCACAAATTCAATACGTTTAGAAACACAAACACATTAATACAGGTAGGAACACACCCACACATTCAATACAGGTAGAAACACAAACACATTAATACAGGTAGAAACACACCCACACATTCAATACAGGAAGGAACACACACACATTAATACAGGTAGAAACACACCCACACATTCAATACAGTAGAAACACACCCACATATTCAATACAGGTAGAAACACACCCACACATTCAATACAGGTAGAAACACACCCACACATTAAATACAGGTAGAAACACACCCACACAATCAATACAGGTAGAAACACACCCACACATTCAATACAGGTAGAAACACACTCACACATTCAATACAGGTAGGAACACACACACATTAATACAGGTAGGACCACACCCACACATTCAATACAGGTAGAAACACACCCACACATTCAATACAGGTAGAAACACAAACACATTAATACAGGTATGAACACAAACATACATTCAATACAGGTAGAAACACACGCACACATTAATACAGGTAGGAACACACCCACACATTCAATACAGGTAGAAACACACCCACACATTCAATACAGGTAGAAACACACACACACATTAATACAGGTAGAAACACACCCACACATTCAATACAGGTAGAAAAAACACCCACACATTCAATACAGGTAGAAACACACTCACACATTCAATACAGGTAGGAACACACACACATTAATACAGGTAGGACCACACCCACACATTCAATACAGGTAGAAACACACAAACACATGAATACAGGTAGAAACACACACACATTCAATACAGGTAGAAACACAAACACATGAATACAGGTATGAACACAAACATACATTCAATACAGGTAGAAACACACGCACACATTAATACAGGTAGGAACACACCCACACATTCAATACAGGTAGAAACACACCCACACATTCAATACAGGTAGAAACACACCCACACATTAATACAGGTAGAAACACACCCACACATTCAATACAGGTAGAAACACACCCACACATTCAATACAGGTAGAAACAAACACACACATTAATACAGGTAGAAACACACACACACATTCAATACAGGTAGAAAAAAACACCCACACATTCAATACAGGTAGAAACACACCCACACATTCAATACAGGTAGATACACCCACACATTCAATACAGGTAGAAACACACCCACACATTCAATACAGGTAGAAACACACACACATTAATACAGGTAGGATCACACCCACACATCAAATACAGGTAGAAACACACCCACACATTCAATACAGGTAGAAACACACCCACACATCAAATACAGGTAGAAACACACCCACACATTCAATACAGGTAGAAACACACCCACACAATCAATACAGGTAGAAACACACCCACACATTCAATACAGGTAGAAACACACCCACACATTCAATACAGGTAGGAACACACCCACACATTCAATACAGGTAGCAGCACACCCACACATTCAATACAGGTAGAAACACACACACACATTCAATACAGGTAGGAACACACACACATTAATACAGGTAGGACCACACCCACACATTCAATACAGGTAGAAACACACCCACACATTCAATACAGGTAGAAACACACACACATTAATACAGGTAGAAACGCACACATTCAATACAGGTAGAAACACAAACACATTAATACAGGTATGAACACACACATACATTCAATACAGGTAGAAACACACGCACACATTAATACAGGTAGGAACACACCCACACATTCAATACAGGTAGAAACACACCCACACATTCAATACAGGTAGAAACACACCCACACATTCAATACAGGTAGAAACACACCCACACATTCAATACAGGTAGAAACACACCCACACATTAATACAGGTAGAAACACACCCACACATTCAATACAGGTAGAAACACACCCACACATTCAATACAGGTAGAAACAATAACACACATTAATACAGGTAGAAACACACCCACATATTCAATACAGGTAGAAACACACCCACACATTAATACAGGTAGAAACACACCCACACATTCAATACAGATAGAAACACACCCACACATTCAATACAGGTAGGACCACACCCACACATTAATACAGGTAGAAACACACACACACATTCAATACAGGTAGAAACACAAACACACATTAATACAGGTAGGAACACACCCACACATTCAATACAGGTAGAAACACAAACACATTAATATAGGTAGGAACACACCCACACATTCAATACAGGTAGAAACACACCCACACATTCAATACAGGTAGAAACACAAACACATTAGTACAGGTAGGAACACACCCACAAATTCAATACAGGTAGAAACACAAACACATTAATACAGGTAGGAACACACCCACACATTCAATACAGGTAGAAACACAAACACATTAATACAGGTAGAAACACACCCACACATTCAATACAGGTAGGAACACACACACATTAATACAGGTAGAAACACACCCACACATTCAATACAGTAGAAACACACCCACATATTCTATACAGGTAGAAACACACCCACACATTCAATACAGGTAGAAACACACCCACACATTAAATACAGGTAGAAACACACCCACACAATCAATACAGGTAGAAACACACCCACACATTCAATACAGGTAGAAACACACTCACACATTCAATACAGGTAGGAACACACACACATTAATACAGGTAGGACCACACCCACACATTCAATACAGGTAGAAACACACCCACACATTCAATACAGGTAGAAACACAAACACATTAATACAGGTATGAACACAAACATACATTCAATACAGGTAGAAACACACGCACACATTAATACAGGTAGGAACACACCCACACATTCAATACAGGTAGAAACACACCGACACATTCAATACAGGTAGAAACACACCCACACATTCAATACAGGTAGAAACACACCCACACATTCAATACAGGTAGGAACACACCCACACATTCAATACAGGTAGAAACACACCCACACATTCAATACAGGTAGAAACACACCCACACATTAATACAGGTAGAAACACACCCACACATTCAATACAGGTAGAAACACACCCACACATTCAATACAGGTAGAAACACACCCACACATTCAATACAGGTAGAAACACTAACACACATTAATACAGGTAGAAACACTAACACAAATTAATACAGGTAGAAACACTAACACACATTAATACAGGTAGAAACACACCCACACATTCAATACAGATAGAAACACACCCACACATTCAATACAGGTAGAAACACACCCACACATTCAATACAGGTAGAAACACACCCACACATTCAATAGAGGTAGGAACACACCCACACATTCAATACAGGTAGAAACACACCCACACATTCAATACAGGTAGAAACACACCCACATTAATACAGGTAGAAACACACACACACATTAAATACAGGTAGAAACACACCCACACATTCAATACAGGTAGAAACACACCCACACATTCAATACAGGTAGAATCACACCCACATTAATACAGGTATAAACACACACACACATTAAATACAGGTAGAAACACACCCACACATTCAATACAGGTAGAAACACACCCACACATTAATACAGGTAGAAACACACCCACACATTCAATACAGGTAGAAACACACCCACACATTGAATACAGGTAGAAACACACCCACACATTCAATACAGGTAGAAACACACTCACACATTCAATACAGGTAGGAAACACACACATTAATACAGGTAGGACCACACCCACACATTCAATACAGGTAGAAACACACCCACACATTCAATACAGGTAGAAACACAAACACATTAATACAGGTATGAACACAAACATACATTCAATACAGGTAGAAACACACGCACACATTAATACAGGTAGGAACACACCCACACATTCAATACAGGTAGAAACACACCCACACATTCAATACAGGTAGAAACACACACACACATTAATACAGGTAGAAACACACCCACACATTCAATACAGGTAGAAAAAACACCCACACATTCAATACAGGTAGAAACACACTCACACATTCAATACAGGTAGGAACACACACACATTAATACAGGTAGGACCACACCCACACATTCAATACAGGTAGAAACACACAAACACATGAATACAGGTAGAAACACACACACATTCAATACAGGTAGAAACACAAACACATGAATACAGGTATGAACACAAACATACATTCAATACAGGTAGAAACACACGCACACATTAATACAGGTAGGAACACACCCACACATTCAATACAGGTAGAAACACACCCACACATTCAATACAGGTAGAAACACACCCACACATTAATACAGGTAGAAACACACCCACACATTCAATACAGGTAGAAACACACCCACACATTCAATACAGGTAGAAACAAACACACACATTAATACAGGTAGAAACACACACACACATTCAATACAGGTAGAAAAAAACACCCACACATTCAATACAGGTAGAAACACACCCACACATTCAATACAGGTAGATACACCCACACATTCAATACAGGTAGAAACACACCCACACATTCAATACAGGTAGAAACACACACACATTAATACAGGTAGGATCACACCCACACATCAAATACAGGTAGAAACACACCCACACATTCAATACAGGTAGAAACACACCCACACATCAAATACAGGTAGAAACACACCCACACATTCAATACAGGTAGAAACACACCCACACAATCAATACAGGTAGAAACACACCCACACATTCAATACAGGTAGAAACACACCCACACATTCAATACAGGTAGGAACACACCCACACATTCAATACAGGTAGCAGCACACCCACACATTCAATACAGGTAGAAACACACACACACATTCAATACAGGTAGGAACACACACACATTAATACAGGTAGGACCACACCCACACATTCAATACAGGTAGAAACACACCCACACATTCAATACAGGTAGAAACACACACACATTAATACAGGTAGAAACGCACACATTCAATACAGGTAGAAACACAAACACATTAATACAGGTATGAACACACACATACATTCAATACAGGTAGAAACACACGCACACATTAATACAGGTAGGAACACACCCACACATTCAATACAGGTAGAAACACACCCACACATTCAATACAGGTAGAAACACACCCACACATTCAATACAGGTAGAAACACACCCACACATTCAATACAGGTAGAAACACACCCACACATTAATACAGGTAGAAACACACCCACACATTCAATACAGGTAGAAACACACCCACACATTCAATACAGGTAGAAACAATAACACACATTAATACAGGTAGAAACACACCCACATATTCAATACAGGTAGAAACACACCCACACATTAATACAGGTAGAAACACACCCACACATTCAATACAGATAGAAACACACCCACACATTCAATACAGGTAGGACCACACCCACACATTAATACAGGTAGAAACACACACACACATTCAATACAGGTAGAAACACAAACACACATTAATACAGGTAGGAACACACCCACACATTCAATACAGGTAGAAACACAAACACATTAATATAGGTAGGAACACACCCACACATTCAATACAGGTAGAAACACACCCACACATTCAATACAGGTAGAAACACAAACACATTAGTACAGGTAGGAACACACCCACAAATTCAATACAGGTAGAAACACAAACACATTAATACAGGTAGGAACACACCCACACATTCAATACAGGTAGAAACACAAACACATTAATACAGGTAGAAACACACCCACACATTCAATACAGGTAGGAACACACACACATTAATACAGGTAGAAACACACCCACACATTCAATACAGTAGAAACACACCCACATATTCAATACAGGTAGAAACACACCCACACATTCAATACAGGTAGAAACACACCCACACATTAAATACAGGTAGAAACACACCCACACAATCAATACAGGTAGAAACACACCCACACATTCAATACAGGTAGAAACACACTCACACATTCAATACAGGTAGGAACACACACACATTAATACAGGTAGGACCACACCCACACATTCAATACAGGTAGAAACACACCCACACATTCAATACAGGTAGAAACACAAACACATTAATACAGGTATGAACACAAACATACATTCAATACAGGTAGAAACACACGCACACATTAATACAGGTGGGAACACACCCACACATTCAATACAGGTAGAAACACACCCACACATTCAATACAGGTAGAAACACACCCACACATTCAATACAGGTAGAAACACACCCACACATTCAATACAGGTAGGAACACACCCACACATTCAATACAGGTAGAAACACACCCACACATTCAATACAGGTAGAAACACACCCACACATTAATACAGGTAGAAACACACCCACACATTCAATACAGGTAGAAACACACCCACACATTCAATACAGGTAGAAACACACCCACACATTCAATACAGGTAGAAACACTAACACACATTAATACAGGTAGAAACACTAACACAAATTAATACAGGTAGAAACACTAACACACATTAATACAGGTAGAAACACACCCACACATTCAATACAGATAGAAACACACCCACACATTCAATACAGGTAGAAACACACCCACACATTCAATACAGGTAGAAACACACCCACACATTCAATAGAGGTAGGAACACACCCACACATTCAATACAGGTAGAAACACACCCACACATTCAATACAGGTAGAAACACACCCACATTAATACAGGTAGAAACACACACACACATTAAATACAGGTAGAAACACACCCACACATTCAATACAGGTAGAAACACACCCACACATTCAATACAGGTAGAATCACACCCACATTAATACAGGTATAAACACACACACACATTAAATACAGGTAGAAACACACCCACACATTCAATACAGGTAGAAACACACCCACACATTAATACAGGTAGAAACACACCCACACATTCAATACAGGTAGAAACACACCCACACATTCAATACAGGTAGAAACACACCCACACATTCAATACAGGTAGAAACACACCCACACATTCAATACAGGTAGAAACACACCCACACATTCAATACAGGTAGAAACACACCCACACATTAATACAGGTAGAAACACACCCACACATTCAATACAGGTAGAAACACACCCACACATTCAATACAGGTAGAAACACTAACACACATTAATACAGGTAGAAACACACCCACATATTCAATACAGGTAGAAACACACCCACACATTAATACAGGTAGAAACACACCCACACATTCAATACAGATAGAAACACACCCACACATTCAATACAGGTAGGACCACACCCACACATTAATACAGGTAGAAACACACACACACATTCAATACAGGTAGAAACACAAACACACATTAATACAGGTAGGAACACACCCACACATTCAATACAGGTAGAAACACAAAGACATTAATATAGGTAGGAACACACCCACACATTCAATACAGGTAGAAACACACCCACACATTCAATACAGGTAGAAACACAAACACATTAGTACAGGTAGGAACACACCCACAAATTCAATACGTTTAGAAACACAAACACATTAATACAGGTAGGAACACACCCACACATTCAATACAGGTAGAAACACAAACACATTAATACAGGTAGAAACACACCCACACATTCAATACAGGAAGGAACACACACACATTAATACAGGTAGAAACACACCCACACATTCAATACAGTAGAAACACACCCACATATTCAATACAGGTAGAAACACACCCACACATTCAATACAGGTAGAAACACACCCACACATTAAATACAGGTAGAAACACACCCACACAATCAATACAGGTAGAAACACACCCACACATTCAATACAGGTAGAAACACACTCACACATTCAATACAGGTAGGAACACACACACATTAATACAGGTAGGACCACACCCACACATTCAATACAGGTAGAAACACACCCACACATTCAATACAGGTAGAAACACAAACACATTAATACAGGTATGAACACAAACATACATTCAATACAGGTAGAAACACACGCACACATTAATACAGGTAGGAACACACCCACACATTCAATACAGGTAGAAACACACCCACACATTCAATACAGGTAGAAACACACACACACATTAATACAGGTAGAAACACACCCACACATTCAATACAGGTAGAAAAAACACCCACACATTCAATACAGGTAGAAACACACTCACACATTCAATACAGGTAGGAACACACACACATTAATACAGGTAGGACCACACCCACACATTCAATACAGGTAGAAACACACAAACACATGAATACAGGTAGAAACACACACACATTCAATACAGGTAGAAACACAAACACATGAATACAGGTATGAACACAAACATACATTCAATACAGGTAGAAACACACGCACACATTAATACAGGTAGGAACACACCCACACATTCAATACAGGTAGAAACACACCCACACATTCAATACAGGTAGAAACACACCCACACATTAATACAGGTAGAAACACACCCACACATTCAATACAGGTAGAAACACACCCACACATTCAATACAGGTAGAAACAAACACACACATTAATACAGGTAGAAACACACACACACATTCAATACAGGTAGAAAAAAACACCCACACATTCAATACAGGTAGAAACACACCCACACATTCAATACAGGTAGATACACCCACACATTCAATACAGGTAGAAACACACCCACACATTCAATACAGGTAGAAACACACACACATTAATACAGGTAGGATCACACCCACACATCAAATACAGGTAGAAACACACCCACACATTCAATACAGGTAGAAACACACCCACACATCAAATACAGGTAGAAACACACCCACACATTCAATACAGGTAGAAACACACCCACACAATCAATACAGGTAGAAACACACCCACACATTCAATACAGGTAGAAACACACCCACACATTCAATACAGGTAGGAACACACCCACACATTCAATACAGGTAGCAGCACACCCACACATTCAATACAGGTAGAAACACACACACACATTCAATACAGGTAGGAACACACACACATTAATACAGGTAGGACCACACCCACACATTCAATACAGGTAGAAACACACCCACACATTCAATACAGGTAGAAACACACACACATTAATACAGGTAGAAACGCACACATTCAATACAGGTAGAAACACAAACACATTAATACAGGTATGAACACACACATACATTCAATACAGGTAGAAACACACGCACACATTAATACAGGTAGGAACACACCCACACATTCAATACAGGTAGAAACACACCCACACATTCAATACAGGTAGGAACACACCCACACATTCAATACAGGTAGGAACACACCCACACATTCAATACAGGTAGGAACACACCCACACATTAATACAGGTAGAAACACACACACACATGAATACAGGTAGACACACACACACACATTCAATACAGGTAGAAACACACACACACATTCAATACAGGTAGAAACACACACACATTAATACAGGTAGATACACACACACACATTCAATACAGGTAGAAACACACACACATTAATACAGGTAGATACACACACACACATTCAATACAGGTAGAAACACACACACACATTCAATACAGGTAGAAACACACACACATTAATACAGGTAGAAACACACACACACATTAATACAGGTAGGAACACACACACACATTCAATACAGGTAGAAACAAACACACACATTAATACAGGTAGGAACACAAACACACATTAATGCAGGTAGAATCACACACACACATGAATACAAGTAGAAACACACACACATGAATACAGGCAGAAACACACACACACATTAATACAGGTAGGAACACACACATTAATACAGGTATGAACACACACACATTAATACTATAAGGGCACAAGGCGAGACCCACATGTAGACACAGGAGGCAGATGGTTGAGCTCCGATATTTATTATAAGTAGGCAAAAGCAGGTCGGGGACAGGCGAGAGTTTATAACCAGGTCAGAGTCCAAACAGTACCAGGCGATAGGCAGGCTCGAGGTCAGGACCGGCAGGGGTCAGAAATCAGATCAGAGTCCAAAAACAGTACAAGGGAATGGGCAGGTTTGTATTCAGAAGAGGCAGAGTGGTCAGGCAGGCGGGTTCGGAGTCAGGACAGGCAAGGGGTCGAAACCAGGAGGACTAGAAACAAACAGAGACTGGGAAAAATAGAAGCAAGGAAAAACGCTGGTTCACTTGGCAAACAAGACGAACTGGCACAGAGAGACAGGAAACACAGGGATATATACACTGGGGAAAATAAGCGACACCTGGAGGGGAGGAGACAATCACAATGACAGGTGAACCAGATCAGGATGTGACAAATACAGGTAGGAACACACACACATGAAATACAGGTAGGAACAAAAAACACATTAAGTTAAGGTAGGAAGACACACATGATACACAGGTAGGAAGACACACATTAAATACAGGTAGGAGCACACATTAACACACACAGTAAATACAGGTAAGAATAGGTCTACCTGAAGACCTAGGTCTACCAAAGAACAATGTTCTTTGACTTCTCCAGTGCTTTCAATACCGTACAACCCCACCTGCTGGCCCAAAAGATAAAGGACATACAAGTAAATCTACACACAATCAAATGGATTGTGAACTACCTGACCACAGTTCGTAACACTGAATCAGGTAGTATCAGATCGGATATATACAAACACAAGGGCACCGCAGTGGACAGTCCTTTCAACATTTCTGTTTAACTTTTCCACAAATGACTTAACAAACACAACGGTGAACTGAGCCACTTACAGAAATGATCTGATGACTCTGCTATAGTCAGCTGTGTGATGAGAGGAGACTGCTCATCACAGGGATATAACAGAGTCCTTTGTGAAATGGTTTGAGGCCAAATTCCTTGGACCTGAATTTATTTTGAAGACCAAGGAGCTAGTGGTAGATTTTAGGGAAAAGAAAGATGTTTTTTTTTTATCCCATTTTTTTTTTTGTATTAATGGTGAGGAGATTGGCACTGTTGACTCTTATAAGTTCCTGGGTGTAATAGTGGACAACAGACTGAACTGGAAGGAGAATCCTCACCATGTCTACAAAAAAAACCCAATCCAGATACTATGATGCATATTATTTGATCACGTGTTGGTCATTGTTGCGTGTCCCGTCATTTGTAAGTCATTGATGATGCATGCTGCGATAAAACAATTCTCCAAGTTGGAATAAATAAAAGTAACACTTTACTCTAATCTTTCATGCCAGCGTCCCGGGTTCACTTCTCTGCACCACCGTTCACTTCAAAACTATTTCTCATTAAAAACGAAAAAAAATCTTAACACACCTGAAAACTTGGTTGGATATTGAGAACAAATTCTTAGATAGCATAAAAGTACACAGCTCTGAAGTCAAATTCTGTGTTCTTAAAGGGTTGGTACTGGGCCCTGCTGTTTCTGTATACACTGTATCTATTTATGCTACTGGGACCTGTTTGGTCTGTAGGTTCCAGTAGGATAGTAGACCTAGCTGTAGGTCTATAGGTTCCAGTAGGATAGTAGACCTGGCTGTAGGTCTATAGGTTCCAGTAGGATAGTAGACCTAGCTGGTCTATAGGTTCCAGTAGGATAGTAGACCTAGCTGGTCTATAGGTTCCAATAGGATAGTAGACCTGGCTGTAGGTCTATAGGTTCCAGTAGGATAGTAGACCTAGCTGGTCTATAGGTTCCAGTAGGATAGTAGACCTAGCTGGTCTATAGGTTCCAGTAGGATAGTAGACCTAGCTGGTCTATAGGTTCCAGTAGGATAGTAGACCTAGCTGGTCTATAGGTTCCAGTAGGATAGTAGACCTAGCTGGTCTATAGGTTCCAGTAGGATAGTAGACCTAGCTGGTCTATAGGTTCCAGTAGGATAGTAGACCTAGCTGTAGGTCTATAGGTTCCAGTAGGATAGTAGACCTAGCTGGTCTATAGGTTCCAGTAGGATAGTAGACCTAGCTGGTCTATAGGTTCCAGTAGGATAGTAGACCTAGCTGGTCTATAGGTTCCAGTAGGATAGTAGACCTAGCTGGTCTATAGGTTCCAGTAGGATAGTAGACCTAGCTGGTCTATAGGTTCCAGTAGGATAGTAGACCTAGCTGTAGGTCTATAGGTTCCAGTAGGATAGTAGACCTAGCTGTAGGTCTGTAGGTTCCAGTAGGATAGTAGACCTAGCTGGTCTATAGGTTCCAGTAGGATAGTAGACCTAGCTGTAGGTCTATAGGTTCCAGTAGGATAGTAGACCTAGCTGGTCTATAGGTTCCAGTAGGATAGTAGACCTAGCTGGTCTATAGGTTCCAGTAGGATAGTAGACCTAGCTGGTCTATAGGTTCCAGTAGGATAGTAGACCTAGCTGTAGGTCTATAGGTTCCAGTAGGATAGTAGACCTAGCTGGTCTATAGGTTCCAGTAGGATAGTAGACCTAGCTGGTCTATAGGTTCCAGTAGGATAGTAGACCTAGCTGGTCTATAGGTTCCAGTAGGATAGCAGACCTAGCTGTAGGTCTATAGGTTCCAGTAGGATAGTAGACCTAGCTGGTCTATAGGTTCCAGTAGGATAGTAGACCTAGCTGTAGGTCTATAGGTTCCAGTAGGATAGTAGACCTAGCTGTAGGTCTATAGGTTCCAGTAGGATAGTAGACCTAGCTGGTCTATAGGTTTCAGTAGGATAGTAGACCTAGCTGTAGGTCTATAGGTTCCAGTAGGATAGCAGACCTAGCTGTAGGTCTATAGGTTCCAGTAGGATAGTAGACCTAGCTGGTCTATAGGTTCCAGTAGGATAGTAGACCTAGCTGGTCTATAGGTTTCAGTAGGATAGTAGACCTAGCTGGTCTATAGGTTTCAGTAGGATAGTAGACCTGGCTGGTATTTGTCTTCCATGGCACTCAGCCAGTTGCTTCCTGTGTCCTGGTGAATCACGTCCCCTCTGTCCTTCCTCTCTTCGAGGGGGCGGGGTGATGGAGGCCACCTTCTCCTTTTAGACACAAACACACACACTCTCTCTGTGTGTGCTCAGGGATGAATCAGAGCTGTCAGCATGACATTTTTTCACAACAGACTAGTTTCTATCCCTCCCTGGGCTCAGGGTCAAGTGTGTGTGTGTGTGTGTGTGTGTGTGTGTGTGTGTGTGTGTGTGTGTGTGTGTGTGTGTGTGTGTGTGTGTGTGTGTGTGTGTGTGTGTGTGTGTGTGTGTGTGTGTGTGTGTGTGTGTGTGTGTGTGTGTGTGTGTGTGTGTTCCAATTGACACTGAAGGGTAGAGTATACCAATCACTCTTCCTGAAAGAGTGGTGATCATTAAACAGAAAGCTAGTCATTAGCCAGATGTAGTCTGACAGCTAGCCGTTAGCCAGGTATAGTCTGACAGCTAGCCGTTAGCTGGGTGTAGTCGGACAGCTAGCCGTTAGCCAGGTGTAGTCGGACAGCTAGCCATTAGCCAGGTATAGTCTGATTGCTAGCCGTTAGCCGGGTGTAGTCTGACAGCTAGCCGTTAGCCAGGTATAGTCTGACATCTAGCCATTAGCCAGGTGTAGTCGGACACCTAGCTGTTAGCTGGGTGTAGTCGGACAGCTAGCCGTTAGCCGGGTGTAGTCGGACAACTAGCCGTTAGCCGGGTGTAGTCGGACAACTAGCAAATGTAAATGTTGGCTAATCGAAGGTGTTTCAGGGGTCCCTCTCATTCACAAGAAAAGGTTACTAGTGTTGAAATGTCTCATGACATTTGTTAATGGGGGGAAAAAAGATGTCATGTCAAGAAAAGATGTCACAATGTGCTCTGGACAAGTCCGGTCCTGGAGTGTCTTAACAAAATTAAACCAAAATATTTAGTCTGACTTCATCCAGTGTCCAGAAAAATAGATTTGCGGGATATGCAAAATTGTTTGTGCATATTTATTGAGATCACCTCATTTGCATATATTAATAACATATTTCAGAGAGAAAAAAATATATGCCTAAACAGTATTATATTTAGTGTTTACATTCCACTGGTAAAAGTTGATTGTTATATGATTTAAGGGGATAAAAACAGCCTATGAGGGTATGGTGCATGGCCTTAAAAGGATTTAGGTAGCCATACAACAGAGTTATATAGCCCTATAACAGTGTTATGTAGCCCTATGACTGTTAAAAAGCACTTATGAAAGAGGGTTCAATTAAAGTGTTCAAATGTTTGCCTATTATGTCAATGCTGGTTAGTGATTGTTGTAATTTATCTTTGTAGACGGTCCCTTCAATCTCTTCAATGCAGACAGTGGCATTAGACAAGGGCTGGCATGTTGGGTGTCAGAGGGACTTCTCTACTACACCAACATTAGGAAGTGTGCTGGGGTTTCTGGGAAGACAGAGGGTAGTACCCTGGTGAATTCTGACTGTGATGAGAACAGCCACCTTCAGCAGTGGGAGTGTAGTAACAACACACTGCTCGCTCTGAAAGGACAGACTCTGTACCTCCACGTCAACGACAACAATGATCCGGTGCTGTCCAGAGACACGGGGCCTCGGAGTCGCTGAATCATCTCTGGTACAACCGACGGCCCCTACTCAAGGACCCACAGAGGTACGTGATTAGAATGGCCAGTTTCTCGTTTATTAGGATTGTAAAGTGAATTTTACACTAAGTCTCAAAACACTTCACAACAAGCAAGGTTAAAAAAATAAGTTTTTAAAAAAGCAGGAGAAAGATCCAGGTTACATAGAAGTAAATCTGACAGTATATTTCTATCGAAAAAAAACAAAAAAACAAAAGCAAATAGTAACACAGAGACAAACACACATCTCCGTATCTTGCATTACTCATCTCATATGTATAAACTGTACTCTATACTATTTTACGGTATCTTAGTCACTTTAATTGTGTGTAAATATTTCATCACCCATCTCATATGTGCAGTTGAAGTCGGAAGTTTACATACACCTTAGCCAAATACATTTAAACTCAGTTTTTTTTACGATTCCTGACATTTAATCCTAGTAAAAAATTGGTCCGGTATGCTCTGGTGTGAATCACGTTGTACAAACTAGCGAGAGCTTTCCGAGCTAAAGGTTAGCCGATGACCGCTTGTAATGGTTAGCTGACTACTAGCTAGTAGCTAGTTAGCTAGCTAGCTTCTGTTGGGGGATTCCGGTTTCCGAGGTAAATAGAAATACTTTAGAATAAAAACAGATCCACACCACATTGGGTGAGGCGGGTTGCAGGAGAGTATTTAGAAGTTGAGGTTTAGAAAAATATTTTTAAAAAGATAAGCGAAGAAATATATATATATATATAAAAGTATATATAATAAGATATATACACGGGACACGACAAGACGAAGGACAAAGACGTCTGACTGCTACGGATTGATCAGTGTGTTTATTGTAGCACAGTATTTCTACAATGTGTTTATTGTAGCACAGTATTTCTACAATGTGTTTATTGTAGCACAGTATTTCTACAGTGTGTTTATTGTAGCACAGTATTCTACAGTGTGTTTCCCTGTGTTGGTGATCAACAGAAGAGACAGGTTTCTGCTCCAGTCCATGGATTCCCTACGCTAACAGGTGCTTCCTCCTCCAGCGTACTAAGAAGACCTGAACCGAGTGCTCAGACAGAATGTCGCAAGGACGGAGGCGACCTGGCCAGCATACACAACACTGAGCAGCACAGCTTGGTGATGTCACAGCTGGGACATGGTCAGTGAAACACCGACACGCTCGAGCTCACATGTTAGACAGTGAGTGAAAAGGTTAAGTCTAACCCTCCCCTCCTTTCCTTTCCCTTCCCTCCTCCACCCCTCTCCTCTGTTCCAGAGGAAGCTGACGAGCTGTGGATCGGGATGAACGACATCAAGATGCCTCAGCTGTTTGAGTGGAGCGACCAATCCGCTGTCACCTTCACCAGGTGGGACGAAGCCATGCCAAGGGAGGGCAACTGTGTCTTGGTCAGAGGAGAGGTACGGTATACTCCCCACTGTACCATCCCCCTCCTCCACTCTGCCCTCTAACCCTAACACTCCCTAACAACCCTTAACCCTGGCCATAACACTCCCTAACAACCCTTAACCCTGGCCCTAACACTCCCTAACAACCCTTAACCCTGGCCCTAACACTCCCTAACAACCCTTAACCCTGGCCCTAACACTCCCTAACAACCCTTAACCCTGGCAATAACACTCCCTAACAACCCTTAACCCTGGTCCTAACACCCATTAACACCCCCTAACCCTAACACCCCCCTAACCCTAACACCCCCCTAACCCTAACACCCCCTAACCCTAACACCCCCTAACACCCCCCTAACACCCCCTAACCCTAACACCCCCTAACACCCCCCTAACACCCCCTAACCCTAACACCCCCTAACCCTAACACTCCCTAACCCTAACACCCCCTAACCCTAACACCCCCTAACACCCCCTAACCATGGCCCTAACACCCCCTAACCCTGGCCCTAACACCCCCTACCCTGGCCCTAACACCCCCTAACCCTAACACCCCCCTAACCCTAACACCCCCTAACCCTAACACCCCCTAACCCTAACACCCCCCTAACCCTAACACTCCCTAACCCTAACACCCCCTAACACCCCCTAACCATGGCCCTAACACCCCCTAACCCTAACACCCCCTAACCCTAACACCCCCCTAACCCTAACACCCCCCTAACCCTAACACCCCCCTAACCCTAACACCCCCTAACCCTAACACTCCCTAACCCTAACACCCCCTAACACCCCCTAACCATGGCCCTAACACTCCCTAACCCTAACACTCCCTAACCCTAACACCCCCTAACCCTAACACCCCCTAACACCCCCTAACCCTAACACCCCCTAACCCTAACACCCCCTAACCCTAACACCCCCCTAACCCTAACACCCCTAACCCTAACACCCCCCTAACCCTAACACCCCCTAACCCTAACACCCCCCTAACCCTAACACCCCCTAACCCTAACACCCCCCTAACCCTAACACCCCCTAACCCTAACACCCCCTAACACCCCCTAACCCTAACACCCCCTAACCCTAACACCCCCCTAACCCTAACACCCCCTAACCCTAACACCCCCTAACACCCCCTAACCCTAACACCCCCTAACCCTAACTCCCCCTAACCCTGGCCCTAACACCCCCTAACCCTAACACCCCCTAACCCTGGCCCTAACACCCCCTAACCCTAACACCCCCTAACCCTAACACCCCCTGACCCTAACACCCCCTAACCCTAACACCCCCTAACACCCCCCTAACCCTAACACCCCCTAACCCTAACACCCCCTAACCCTAACACCCCCTAACCCTGGCCACATTATGTCTCTCTGATAAGCTACCCAGGAAAGGGCTGTAAATAGCCCATATTAATATATGTAGCCTTAGAAATAAGGTTCATGAAATCAATAACTTGTTAACATCAGATAACATTCATATGTTAGCCATTTTCTTAGACTCACTTAGATCATTCATTTGATGATACATCAGTAGCAATACAAGGATATAACATCCATAGAAGAGACAGGAATGCTTATGGGGGAGGAGTTGCTGTATATATTCAGAGCCATATCCCTGTAATACTTAGAGAAGATCTTATGTCAAGTGTTATTGAAGTGTTGTGGTTGCAGGTTCAACTGGCACAAGCCTTTTCTTTTGTGGTGTTGCTATAGGCCACCAAGTGCTAACAGTCAGTATCTAAATATAATGTGTGAAATGCTTGATAGTGTATGTGATGTAAACAGAGAGGTCTACTTTCTTGGGGACCTGAATATTGACTGGTTTTCATCAAGCTGTCCGCTCAAGAGGAAGCTTCTTACTGCCCAGGAGTGTGAAGGTGACCGGAAAGGCACTGGAGCAACAAACCGCCCTTGCTGTCTCTGCCTGGCCGGTTCCCCTCTCTCCACTGGGATTCTCTGCCTCTAACCCTATTACAGGGGCTGAGTCACTGGCTTACTGGTGCTCTTCCATGCCGTCCCTAGGAGGGGTGCGTCACTTGAGTGGGTTGAGTCACTGACGTGATCTTCATGTCTGGGTTGGCGACCCCCCTTGGGTTGTGCCGTGGCGGAGATCTTTGTGGGCTATACTCGGCCTTGTCTCAGGATGGTGGTTGGAGATATCCCTCTAGTGGTGTGGGGGCTGTGCTTTGGCAAAGTGGGTGGGGTTATATCCTGCCTGTTTGGCCCCTGTCCGGGGGTATCATCGGATGGGGCCACAGTGTCTCCCGACCCCTCCTGTCTCAGCCTCCAGTATTTATGCTGCAGTAGTTTATGTGTCGGGGGGCTAGGGTCAGTCTGTTATATCTGGAGTATTTCTCCTGTCTTATCCGGTGTCCTGTGTGAATTTTAAGTATGCTCTCTCTAATTCTCTCTCTCTTTCTTTCTCTCTCCAGGAGGACCTGAGCCCTAGGACCATGCCTCAGGACTACCTGGCTTGTTGACTCCTTGCTGTCCCCAGTCCACCTAGCCGTGCTGCTACTCCGGTTTCAACTGTTCTGCCTGCGGCTGTGGAACCCTGACCTGTTCACCGGACGTGCTACCTGTCCCAGACCTGCTGTTTTCAACTCTCTAGAGACAGCAGGAGCGGTAGAGATACTCTGAATGATCGGCTATGAAAAGCCAAATGACATTTACTCCTGAGGTGCTGACCTGTTGCACCCTCGACAACCACTGTGATTATTATTATTTGACCCTGCTGGTCATCTATGAACATTTGAACATCTTGGCCATGTTCTGTTATAATCTCTTCCTTGCGGAGCGGCCTTTCAGGATTGGTTGACTTAGGACTCGTTTTACTGTGGATATAGATACTTATGGACCTGCTTCCTCCAGCATCTTCACAAGGTCCTTTGCTGTAGTTTTGGGATTGATTTGCACTTTTCTCACCAAAGTACGTTCATCTCTAGGAGACAGAACGCGTCTCCTTCCTGAGCGGTATGACGGCTGCGTGGTCCCATGGTGTTTATACTTGCATAGTATTGTTTGTACAGATGAATGCGGTACCTTCAGGCATTTGGAAATTGCTCCCAAGGATGAACCAGACCTGTAGAGGTATACAATTCCTTTTCTGAGGTCTTGGCTGATTTTGTTTTGATTTTCCCATGATGTTAAGCAAAGAGGCACTGAGTTTGAAGGTAGGCCTTGAAATACATCCACAGGTACACCTCCAATTGACTCAAATGATGTAAATTAGCCTATCAGAAGCTTCTAAAGCCATGACATCATTTTCTGGAATTTTCCAAGGTGTTTAAAGGCACAGTCAACTTAGTGTATGTAAACTTCTGACCCTCTGGAATTGTGATACAGTGAGTTATAAGTGAAATAATCTGAGATGTGTGCAAATCTGGTGGCCAACTACAAGAAACGTCTGACCTCTGTGATTGCCAACAAGGGTTTTGCCCCCAAGTACTAAGTCAAGTTTTGCAGAGGGGTCAAATACTTATTTCCATCATTAAAATGCAAATTAATTTATAACATTTCTGATATGCGTTTTTCTGGATTTTTTTTATGTTATTCTGTCTCTCACTGTTCAAATAAACCTACCATTAAAATTATAGACTGATCATTTCTTTGTCAGTGGGCAAACGTACAAAATCAGCAGGGGATCAAATACTTTTTTCCCTCACTGTAAGGTCCCACTGTTGAAAGTGCATGTCAGAGCAAAAACCAAGCCATGAGGTCGAAGGAATTGTCCGTAGAGCTCCGGAGACAGGATTGTGTCGAGGCACAGATCTGGGGAAGGGCACCAAAACATTTCTGCAGCATTGAAGATCCCCAAGAACACAGTGGCCTCCATCATTCTTAAATGGAAGAAGTTTGGAACCACCAAGACTCTTCCTAGAGCTGGCTGCCCGGCCAAACTGAGCAATCGGGGGAGAAGGGCCTTGGTCAGGGAGGTGACCAAGAACCCGATGGTCACTCTGACAGAGCTCCAGAGTTCCTCTGTGGAGATGGGAGAACCTTCCAGAAGGACAACCATCTCTGCAACTCTCTACCAATCAGGCCTTTACGGTAGAGTGGCCAGACGGAAGCCACTCTTCAGTAAAAGACACATGACAGCCCGCTTGGAGTTTGCCAAAAGGCACCTAAAGGACTCTCAGACCATGAGAAACAATATTCTCTGGTCTAATGAAACCAATATTGAACTCCTTGGCCTGAATGCCAAGCGTCATGTCTGGAGGAAACCTGGCACCATTCCTACGGTGAAGCATGTTAGTGTAATTATGATATTTCAGTTTTGTATTTCTAATAAATTAGCAACAATTTCTAAACCTGTTCTTGCTTTGTCATTATGGAGTATTGTGGGTGATTGAAAAGAAAAAACAACAATTGAATCCATTTTAGAATATGGCTGTAACGTAACAAAATGTGGAAAAAGTCAAGGGGTCTGAATCATTTCTGAACGCACTGTATACCTGTATATAGAAGCAGATCCTATTTACATATGTGGAGAGGTTAATAGTCTTATCGGGAGGTTAGATGGGAGGTTGGATGGGAGATTAGATGGGACGTTAGATGGGAGATGAATCGGGAGGTGAATCGGGAGCTTAGATGGGAGCTTAGATGGGAGCTTAGATGGAGATAAGATGGGAGAAGAATCGGGAGGTTAGATGGGAGCTTAGATGGGAGCTTAGATGGGAGCTTAGATGGGAGGTTAGATGGCGATAAGATGGGAGAAGAATCGGGAGGTTAGATGGGAGCTTAGATGGGAGAAGAATCGGGAGGTTAGATGGGAGGTAGATGGGACGTTAGATGGGAGGTGAATCAGGAGGATAGATGGGACGTTAGATGGGAGGTTAGATGGGAAGTTAGATGGGAGGTTAGATGGGACGTTAGATGGGAGGTTAGATGGGAGATGAATCGGGAGGTTAGATGGGAGGTTAGATGGGAGGTGAAATCGGGAGGTTAGATGGGACGTTAGATTGGAAGTTAGATGGGAAGTTAGAAGGGAGAATAGATGGGAGATGAATCGGGAGGTTAGATGGGAGGGTAGATGGGAGGTTAGATGGGAGGTTGGACGGGAGGTTAGACGGGAAGTTAGATGGGAAGTTAGAAGGGAGGTTAGATGGGAGGTGAATCGGGAGGTTAGATGGGAAGTTAGAAGGGAGGTTAGATGGGAGGTTAGATGGGACGTTAGATGGGAGGTTAGATGGGACGCTAGATGACTATATACATTATATTGATGATATTCCATTGCGTGTTACTCTGAATGACTTAATCATCATAGGAAAACCCTTTAAGAATTTACTCTAAAAGGTGTATCATTAATGGTAGGATATGCCCCTTAAGGCTTAAGCGATAACTATGCATTCATATCTGGCAAAGGGAAAAGCTGTGGTGGACTATATAGTTACCCTCCACGACTGTCTATAAACTTGTTTGGAATTTAAGGTTTTACCCCCCTACACAGATGGTTGAAGAATGTGGATGTTTTGACTTAATTGGAGAAGAAAGTAGACTTCCTGATCATTCTCTTTTTTTATTTATGATATTTTCTGTTGGCCATGAACTTTCTCAACCAGGTATTACTGTGCATCACACGGGGCAAAATATACATACCCCGTATAGGACTAAATGTAAGAACAGAAACGGGCCAAATGACTTTCTATGTTCTGAATTAGCATGTAGAGCTCTGGTGGAAATCATTGAACATCTGCAAAGAAACAACATTTTGATTTAGACGTGTGGTATGAAACATTTAGTGATATTATATATTCTGAAACAGGGGGGGGGGGGGAAAGGATGTGAATAAAGAATGCACCACCAAACCAAACCTTTATTAAAATGATGAGTTAATGATGAGTTAATGAGTTAACGGACTTGTAGTTTGTAATGCACAAGTCTGAGTACTTATTTATACAGTGTAAAGACAAATACAAGAGGACATTTTAGGAAGGAATTTAAGAAAAAACAGCAAGTGTTTGATAAAAAGACTATTTAAAACGGAGATGTCAGAGAGGGCTGTTATTACACCTCGAGCAGATACAGACAAGAAATCCTCAACAAAATGAGCCAAATCAATAAGTTGGTACCAATACGACATAAGAAAATTCCAAATGGAAATCAGAGAAGAGCAGGAAGGGGGGGGGGGGGGGCTGAACTCTGACATTATACAGGTACTTAAGAAGTGGGAGAAGGGGTTTGTTCTCAGGAAACGAAAATGAGGCATATTTTAAGGAATCACTTTTATAAAGACATATGTTCCCTGCAAGCTAAACTGGAAGATACTATGTTAGAACCCTCTTATATATTGTAATGAAACATTCTAGAACCCTCTTATATATTGTAATGAAACATTCTAGAACCCTCTTATATATTGTAATGAAACATTCTAGAACCCTCTTATATATTGTAATGAAACAGGCAGGGAGCATTGGGTTCGGTCTGGAACCCTCGACCTTCTAGCCCGAAGTCAAGCACGCAAAAGCATGCTCGAGCGACAGAGTCGATATCCGCGCTTATAAACCCAGGGTCTTGTCACGAGCGGAATGAACAGTTTAAGGAGTGAGTCAAACGCAGGAGACTGAGGTCCGTTGGAACAATCTTAATTTAATAAATCCACGGGTAAGTTTCACATACGGCTGGGAGCATAACAGTCAGAAAAATGGACAAAAAGAAGCTCCGTTCAAAAGGCAGACGGGGCGCAGCCCGGCAACCCTAATGCCTAGATAATAAAAGTAACACCACACGTAACAACGAACAATCCCGCACAAAATCCTAGCTAAACACAGACAGACTAAATAACCCCCCCACTAATGACAAAACACAAAACAGGTGCAAACAAACACCAGACATAACTAATAGACACTGAAACACAGATCGGTGGCAGCTAGTAGGCCGGCGACGACGACCGCCGAGCGCCGCTCGACCGAGGAGAGGCGCCCCCTTCTGTGGATGTTGTGACAGGTCGTTACACTATGTAACCCATATTTAATTGAGGAGCTGTCTGTGGCAGAACTCAAGGTGATTGATGCCCGAAAAAAAAAATTGAAAAAGCATTTGGCATTGATGAACTACCTAATGAAGTTTTAAAATCCCCTAAATTAATTGACGTCCTATATAATTTGCTCCAAATGTGTTTTGAGTACAGTATACTAACATCCACTTTGGTATAAGTCTATAGGGAATCCCATTCTCAAATCTTTAAAAAAAAATTGACCCGAGAGTGCCACTGAACTATAGAGGCATAAGTTTATTAAGTACGGCCTATAAAGTACGGTCATCTCAGTGCAAGCGGCATCACTACAGACCCTGGTTCGATTCCAGGCTGCATCACAACCGGCCGTGATTGGGAGTCCCATAGGGCGGTGCACAATTGGCCCAGCGTCATCAGGGTTTGCCCGGGGTAGGCCCGTCATTGTAAATAAGAATTTGTTTTTAACTGACTTGCCTAGTTAAATAAAGGTTAAATAAAGGTTAAATAAAGACCTTTTTGGAGGATCAAAACATTCTGGTGGAAGAACAAAATGTTTTTTTTTGTAAATCCAGAGCCTGTATAGATCATACCATTTGCACACACTCTATATAGATTTTTCTATTGTGTTATTGACTGTACTTTTGTTTACTCCATGTGTAACTCTGTGTTGTTGTTTGTGTCGAACTGCTTTGCTTTATCTTGGCCAGGTCGCAGTTGTAAATGAGAACTTGTTCTCAACTGGCCTACCTGGTTAAATAAAGGTGAAATTAAATACAAATAATAAATATCTTCTGGGTCTATACAACAGTCAGAAATAGATGACAAGAAGAGAAGCCTACTTTTGCGTGTTTCGTTGATTCCCAGAAAGCTTTTGATTTTGTACATTGGGATCTTTTAGCCTGTATTTTGTTAAAGACAGGGGTTGATGGGACATTTTATCACATAATCCAGTCTCTTTACAAAGTACCAATTTGCTTGTGTGCGTGTTAATGAATATCGTACAGATTGGTTTCCCCCACACACTCAGGTGTAAAACAAGGAGACACCTTATCACCTACTTTGTTTGCTATGTTTATTCATAAATTCCCTGTGGCTCAGTTGGTAGAGCATGGTGTTTGCAACGCCAGCATGGTGTGTGCAACGCCAGGGTTATGGGTTCGATTCCCACGGGGGCCAGTACCAAAAAAAAAAAAATGCATGAGAATGAAATGTATGTATTCACTACTGTATGTCGCTCTGAATAAGAGCGTCTGCTAAAATGTAAATTAAACATTAAGATATGAGGAAATGCTAAGTATCCTTTTATCCTATATACTGATGATATTATTTTGATGGCAGAAACTGAACAAGACCTGCAGAAAATGTTGTTATATACAGTCAATTGGTGCATAAGATGGAGACTCACGATCAACCAGACAAAAACACAGATAATGACATTTAGAAAACCAGGTACTAAGAGAAGTGTTTTTCCGTTTCTGTGAAGACCATTCTTGAGTTTACTAGCAATGATAAATATTTGGGTCTTTTTAAATCGATGAACATCTGCCCTGGTCCGACTCAGCAAATAGAGCTCTTGGGGGGGAGTTATGGGAAACTAACCCACTTAAAAATATTGGTTATGCTACATATTCCAAACTGTATCAAACACGGAGTGTTCTGTTCTGGACTATTCAACAGGAGTGAAGGGGTGCTAAGAGGTCTCTCAAAAACACATTTTTCAGGATTTATTTATCTGTATATGATATGTATGTATATGTGTTACTGCTGGATATAATTATTGTTTGCTATTAGGTATAGATGTTATTTCACTCTCCATGCTATGCGTACTGCAGAGAACACTAGAAGAAGAACTATCACTGAATTACAACAGTGAATTATTGTAATGTTTGTTTATGTGTCAATTAATCCCATAAGGGATGAGTTGCCAATTGGCGAGATTGACACAAAAATAAATATAATTCATACAGATGTTGTGTTTTTTTTCCAGACGCAAGGCTACTCAGGTGGATGGACGGATGGTCCCTGAGCCTGGCCCAAGACGAGCCAAACAGAGACTGGCCCTGTGTCTACCTGGACGTGGAAGGCACCTGCAAGACAGCCCTTTGTAACCACACCTACCCCAGGTGACAGTCACCAACCCCAGTGTGTTAGTAGTCACCAGGTGAGACAGGTACCTACCCCAGTGTGTTAGTAGTCACCAGGTGAGACAGTCACCTACCCCAGTGTGTTTGTAGTCACCAGGTGAGACAGGTACCTACCCCAGTGTGTTAGTAGTCCCCAGGTGAGACAGGTACCTAACCGTGTGTTAGTAGTCCCCAGGTGAGACAGGTACATAACCCAGTGTGTTAGTAGTCACCAGGTGAGACAGGTACCTACCCCAGTGTGTTAGTAGTCCCCAGGTGAGACAGGTACATAACCCAGTGTGTTAGTAGTCACCAGGTGAGACAGGTACCTACCCCAGTGTGTTAGTAGTCACCAGGTGAGACAGGTACCTACCCCAGTGTGTTAGTAGTCACCAGGTGAGACAGGTACCTACCCCAGTGTGTTAGTAGTCCCCAGGTGAGACAGGTACCTAACCGTGTGTTAGTAGTCACCAGGTGAGACAGGTACCTACCCCAGTGTGTTAGTAGTCACCAGGTGAGACAGGTACCTACCCCAGTGTATTAGTAGTCACCAGGTGAGACAGGTACCTACCCCAGTGTGTTAATAGTCCCCAGGTGAGACAGGTACCTACCCCAGTGTGTTAGTAGTCCCCAGGTGAGACAGGTACCTAACCGTGTGTTAGTAGTCACCAGGTGAGACAGTCACCGATCCCTGTGCAGTGCCGTAATCCTATTGGTTGGTTCCCCCATAGCCGTCCCGCCCACGGCCCCATCCCAGTACCCCGAGGAGTGTACACAGGAGGAGGAGGAGGAAGAGGAGTTCAGTTTTTGGAACAGCCCTAGGTTCTGGTTGCCCTTCAGAGGGCACTGCTACAGCTTCGTCACTAACCACGCGGAGTGGGCCGATGCCTCCGTCTTTGCCGAAGCGGATCCTCTGTTTGGTCCACCACCCAGGACAATGGATCGGACCCAGCCGGCGACCCAAAACAACGGCACCGCAGAAGGGGCAGACGGAGCGGTCTTCTGGTCAGGCTCCGTAGACAGGCACATCGCACACCGCTCCCGAGCATACTACTCGCCAATGTCCAGTCTCTTGACAACAAGGTGGACGAAATCCAAGCAAGGGTTGCCTTCCAGAGAGACATCAGAGATTGTAACGTTTTTTGTTTCACGGAAACATGGCTCACTCGGGATACGTCAGTCGGTACAGCCACCTGGTTTCTTCACGCATCGCGCCGACAGAAACAAACATTTCTCTGGTAAGAAGAAGGGCGGGGTGTATGCCTTATGATTAACGAGACGTGGTGTGATCATAACAACATACAGGAACTCAAGTCCTTTTGTTCACCTGACCTAGAATTCCTTACAATCAAACGCCGACCGCATTATCTACCGAGAGAATTCTCTTCGATCATAATCACAGTCGTGGATATCCCCCCCCAAGCAGACACATCGACGGCCCTGAAAGAACTTCACTTGACTCTATGTAAACTGAAAACCACATATCCTGAGGCTGCATTTATTGTAGGTGGGGATTTTAACAAGGCTAATCTGAAAACAAGGCTCCCTAAATTTTATCGGCATACCAAATGCGCGAACCAGGCTGGCAAAACACTAGATCGATGTTATTCTAACTTCCGCAACGCATATAAAGCCCTCCGCCGCCCTCCTTTTGGAAAATCTGACCACGAGTCCATTTTGTTGCTAGACAGAAACTAAAAACAGGAAGCGCCCGTGCCCAGGTCTGTTCAACGCTGGTCTGACCAATTGGATTCCACGTTTCAAGATTACATCGATCACGTGGACTGGGATATGTTCCATTAGTGTCGAACAATAACATTGATGAATACGCTGATTCGGTGAGCGAGTTTATTAGCAAGTGCATCGGTGATGTTGTACCCACAGCGTCTATTAAAACATTCCCCAACCAGAAACCGTAGATTGATGGCAGCATTTGGGCAAAACTGAAAGCGCGAACCACTGCTTTTAATCAGGGCAAGGTGACCAGAAACATGACCGAATACAAACAGTGTAGCTATTCCCTCCACAAGGCAATCAAACAAGCTAAGCGTCAGTATAGAGACAAAGTAGAGTCGCAATTCAACGGCTCAGACACGAGAGGTATGTTGCAGGGTCTACAGTCAATCACAGACTACAAAAGGAAAACCAGCCCCGTCGCGGACCATGATGTCTTGCTCCCAGACAAAGTAAACAACTTCTTTGCTTGCTTTGAGGACAATACAGTGCCACTGACACGGCCCGCTACCAAAACCTGCGGGCTCTCCTTCACCGCGGCCAACGTGAGTAAAACATTTAAACGAACCCTTGCAAGGCTTCCGGCCCAGACGGCATCCCTAGCCGCGTCCTCAGAGCATACGCAGACCAGCTGGCTGGTGTGTTTACGGAGATATTCAATCAATCCTTATCCCAGTCTGCTGTTCCCACATGCTTCAAGAGAGCCACCATTGTTCCTGTTCCCAAGAAAGCTAAGGTAACTGAGCTAAATGACAATCGCCCCGTAGCACTCACTTCTGTCATCATGAAGTGCTTTGAGAGACTAGTCAAGGATCATATCACCTCCACCCTACCTGGCACCCTAGACCCATTCCAATTTGCTTACCAACAGGTCCACAGACGATGCAATCGCAATCACACTGCACACTGCCCTATCCCATCTGGACAAGAGGAATACCTATGTAAGAATGCTGTTCATCGACTACAGCTCAGCATTTAACACCATAGTACCCTCCAAACTCGTCATTAAGCTCGAGACCCCCGCCCTGCAACTGGGTCCTGGACTTTCTGACGGGTCGCCCCCAGGTGGTGAGGGTAGGAAACAACACCTCCACCCCGCTGATCCTCAACACCGGGGCCCCACAAGGGTGCGTTCTCAGCCCTCTCCTGTACTCCCTGTTCACCCATGACTGCGTGGCCATGTACGCCTCCAACTCAGTCATCAAGTTTGCAGACGACACTACAGTTGTAGGCTTGATTACCAACAACGACGAGACGGCCTACAGGGAGGAGGTGAGGGCCCTCGGAGTGTGGTGTCAGGAAAATAACCTCACACTCAATGTCAACAAAACAAAGGAGATGAACGTGGACTTCAGGAAACAGCAGAGGGAGCACCCCCCTATCCACATCGACGGGACAGTAGTGGAGAAGGTGGAAAGTTGTTTAAGTTCCTCGGCGTACACATCACGGACAAACTGAAATGGTCCACCCACACAGACAGCGTGGTGAAGAAGGCGCAGCAGCGCCTCTTCAACCTCCGGAGGCTGGAGAAATGTGGCTTGTCACCTAAAACACTCAAACTTTTTACAGATGCACAATCTGTATCAGGCTGTATCACCGCCTGGTACGGCAAAGATGGAGACAACGTCCTCGGCACTTAAGTTCCAGGTAGCACAGGCCATTCGGATAGGGTTAGATGACAAGTCCCAGGTAGCACAGGGACAGATAAGTCCCAGGTAGCACAGGCCCATTCGATTATGGGATACATCCATCAGGCCCAAGCAGCGTCCAGCAACAGGATTTTCACCCTCAACAGTTTCCTGTGTGTATCAAGAATGGTCCACCACCCAAAGGAAATCCAGCCAACTTGACACAACTGTGGGAAGCATTGGAGTCGACATGGGCCAGCATCCATGTTGAATGCTTATACAGATAATTGTATGTGTGGGGTACAGAGATGAGGTAGTCATTCAAAAATCCTTATTATTGCACACAGAGCGAGTCCATGCAACTTATGTGACTTGTTAAGTAAAAATGTTAGTCCTGAACTTATTTAGGTGTGCCATTACAAAAGGGGTTGAATACTTATTGACTCAAGACATTTCAGATTTTCATTTAGAATTAATCTGTATAATATATATATATAAAAAAACATGAATTGACAATGTGTGTAGGCCTGTGTCAAAAAAAAATCTATATTTAATCCATTTTAAATTCAGGCTGTAACAAAATGTGTAAAAGTCAAGGGGTGTGAATACTTTCTGAAGGCACTGTATGTTAATTGTTAATGACTTAATTGGACATTTGCTAATAACAAAATGTCAACACTCAGGTAAAGTTTCAACTATACTTTTAATGTGATGCAAGATGTTTTTGCATGTCTTTTTGTATGGTCACAAGACGTTGACAAATAATTCACTGCAACAAAACGTTCCGTTTGGAAGTAACGGATATAAAACGTAAACAGGTAAACACAAAAAAAAGTGACATGAAGTATCAGATGCTAATCTGAACAGGATTATGGGTAAAAAAAAATAAAAAAAAATTCAATCCATTCACTGCACAATAAAAATACAATAAAAAAGCTTGTAAAAACATTGAACCTGAATTAAGTAAGTAAGTGCATCACGAGGATAGAATCAAATCCCGACATCCAGAACAGGAACAAATGACAACATTTCCTGCACTGTATAATTAATTGTACAAGTAAAAACAACATTTTTATTTAATTCCCAATAGAACTAATTAATTGTTTCTCTCTAACATGACTACAAGAACTGATTACATGATTTCATTGAGAAAACGAACTTAATTTAAGTTACAGTTCCATTTTGGAACCCCCCCCCCCAAAAAAAAAAAACATACAGTTTGTGATGAGATGGCAGGTCGAATATATTTGTAACTAATTCAAACATGTAACAGGCAGTGTTGACCAGGACAACAGATGTAACAGGAAGTGTTGACCAGGACAACAGATGTAACAGGAAGTGTTGACCAGACAATCAGATGTAACAGGAAGTGTTGACCAGACAATCAGATGTAACAGGAAGTGTTGACCAGGTGAACAGATGTAACAAGCAGTGTTGACCAGGACATCAGATGTAACAGGAAGTGTTGACCAGACAATCAGATGTAACAGGAAGTGTTGACCAGACAATCAGATGTAACAGGAAGTGTTGACCAGACAAACAGATGTAACAGGCAGTGTTGACCAGGACAATCAGATGTAACAGGAAGTGTTGACCAGGATAACAGATGTAACAGGAAGTGTTGACCAGGACAATCAGATGTAACAGGAAGTGTTGACCAGACAAACAGATGTAACAGGCAGTGTTGACCAGGTGAACAGATGTAACAAGCAGTGTTGACCAGGGTATCAGATGTAACAGGAAGTGTTGACCAATCAGATGTAACAGGAAGTGTTGACCAGACAAACAGATGTAACAGGCAGTGTTGACCAGGACAATCAGATGTAACAGGAAGTGTTGACCAGGATAACAGATGTAACAGGAAGTGTTGACCAGGAAAACAGATGTAACAGGAAGTGTTGACCAGGTCAACAGATGTAATAGGCAGTGTTGACCAGGACATAACACAATATTGACACAGAATTCAATGAATTGCAGATGGTGGGATTCTGTATAGTGCTTTGAGAAGTATATTTGATTAGGATGGACCGGCCTCTGCTTATGCATTTATTTGTTCTGAATTCATCATAGAACATAGAAAGGGGGGATACCTAGTCAAGTTGTACAACTGAATGGATTCAACTGAAATGTGTCTTCTGCATTTAACCCAACCCCTCTGAATCAGAGAGGTGCCGCGGGGGGCTGCCTTAATCAACATCCACATCTTCAGCGCCTGGCGAACAGTGGGTTAACTGCCTTGTTCAGAGGCAGAACGACACATTTTTACCATGTCAGCTCGGGGATTCGATCCAGCAACCTTTTGGTTACTGGCCCAACACTATAATATATTAAAACACATGTAGGTAACACTTTCCTGTTCTACCTTTCACACACCTTCTGACATCAAAATAATAGTTATTTTTCCCAATATACAATCTGGTACAGAGATACACACTATAGAAATGATTTACAGACACACACACACACACATATATAAAAAAAGGTTTTTGGCTGTAAAAGTAGACTCGGCAATATGACATCATCCACAGTGGGGAGACTTCCTGCTTACAGACAGACGTCAACAGTAATTCAAGACTGCCACTGTTGGGTTTTCCCCCAATAATCGCCCCTGTTCCCTAGAGCCACGCAAAAGGGAGGAAAGAGATTGGTTGATGTAAAGTAATGACTGCCTATGGTTGTGTGCCACGTCACGGACTGTGCAGTTGGGCATCAGACGGCTTATATCATATGACGTGGTTAGCTGATAGTACCTGTTCGGGCGTCGTCAGATCTGGCACACATCTGCACTGTCGTCGGGCAGGAACGTGACCATTATCACGGCAGTCTTTTGCCGATGTTGTTGTCGTTGTTTTCTGTGTCCCCAGCTGCGTGTGATGACATCACTGTTCAGACAAAGTGGGCCTCGCCAGGAGCGCTGGGTTTGGGCCGAGGTCTCAGTCTTTGGTGCAGCGGTTTGGCCTCAGTGGGGCTGAGGTCCTCTGAGCTGCTGGGGGGAGGGGACTGGGGAGGTGAAAGGTCAGCGGAGGTCTCAACCTCAGGGTCAACGCTAACAGAGCTGTCCACCGAGTGCTGTGGACAGTGTATGGGAAGGTTTGAGGTCTGAAGGGTGGCGGTGGTAACCATAGGGGTAGAGGAGAAAGTAATGGTGGAGGAATGGGAGGAAGCGAGGAGGAGAGCAGTAGGGGAAGTCGGGGAAGAGGTTTTAACAGTAGGAGAGGTCGGGGAAGAGGTTTTAACAGTAGGAGAGGTTGGGGAACAGGTTTTAACAGTAGGAGAAGTCGGGGAAGAGGTTTTAACAGTAGGAGAAGTCGGGGAAGAGGTTTTAACAGTAGAAGTCGGGGAAGAGGTTTTAACAGTAGGGGAAGTCGGGGAAGAGGTTTTAACAGTAGAAGTTGGGGACATATTGATGGGGCTAGAGGTCCCAGAGGTACTTGATGATGGCCAGCCTCTCGTGCATGAAGAACCAGGAGGCTTGTAGAAGGTTCCGGGCGGAGGCTGCAGATTCCTTGGTTGTCTGAACACTATGGGGGAGTTGGTAGAGGTTCTAGTCTCCCCACCACCACCTCCAGCAGCAGAGTTAGGCCTGTCCTTAGTCTCCTCTCTGCCTCTTCTGGACGTCTGGCCAGCCTTCACCGACAACGTGTAAGGGCTGTTGGGGAATATGGTGTCGACACTACCACTGGATGGGAGAGCAGAGCTTGTCGGCCCAGATACGGACGGTTGTGTCGACATCGTCGGCTGCTTCCCTGTCGGCTGTGTTCCGGGGCCAGTACCGGCAGGCGGTAAATTAGCCACGATCATGGCGGTGCGTGGCGTGACATTGTAGTGTTTGTACTTCCTGTCCCAGGTCTTACGCTGCACGGCCTGGGGATTGAAGGGTGTGATAAAATAGGTACTGACCCTTGACCCCTCACCAATCCGAGGCTTTTCCTTCTCCGGCTCGGCCGACTCCATGATGGAGTCAGCGGTAGGATCCAACATGGCGGCGTCGTTGGTGTTCTGGCTGTTTCTCTCAACGACCTGAGAGATGAGATTGTACTTTATTAATCCCCATGAAGGGAAATACTGTAGGTTTATCATACTTACAGCCACAGTAAAAAAAAATAGCAATACTAGACAACATTAAAAACCATCAGAAGACAATTCCATTATATTGTCCTAAAAAAAAAATATTAAAGTGATGGGTGTTGACCTGGCAGGGGGTGGGGAGGGGCTGGCGCTCCAAGGGCATGCTGATTGGTCGGAACAGTATTCTAGATCGCTGGGAGCGAAGTTGGACCCGAGGGGCCGTAGAGGAGGTAGAGGAGGAGAGGTTGATGCTGGGACGGCCAAACACAAGGGTAGACCTCTGCACCTATGGGACAGAATAGACAGAGAATTAGCTTCCTTGCTGATTCCTAACTCTTGACACTTTAGCAATGATGTTGAACCTGTTGATGTTGCTACGATGATTAATATGCACTGTCCCTGTCAAATACATTTCATAACTAACTGACTATCTCACTCAGAAACAAACCTTGGGAGCACCAGCAGTAGCAGAGCCAACGCCGTTGAGTCTCTCCAGGGCTGTTAACTCTCTGTCTGGTCCTGTCCTGTCTGGTCCTGTCCTTCCTGTCTTCACCTCATCCAGGATATGAGAGGATGGGATGACCGACGAGTGTCTCTTGCAGACTTTGGTGCTCTGCTTGGAAACAAGCAAAAGGGTTAGGAACGACAAAGACCCAAAACAAAGCCAAACAGTCAATTGATTCTTATCAAGGTGGTCAATCGTTAAATACAACCTTACCCGCACCGTACAACCTTACCCGCACCCGTACAACCTTACCCGCACCCGTACAACCTTACCCGCACCCGTACAACCTTACCCGCACCCGTACAACCTTACCCGCACCCGTACAACCTTACCCGCACCGTACAACCTTACCCGCTCCGTACAACCTTACCCGCTCCGTACAACCTTACCCGCCCCGTACAACCTTACCCGCTCCGTACAACCTTACCCGCCCCGTACAACCTTACCCGCCCCGTACAACCTTACCCGCACAGTACAACCTTACCCGCACAGTACAACCTTACCTGCACCGTACAACCTTACCCGCCCAGTACAACCTTACCCGCCCAGTACAATTGCCACCTTTGATTAATATAATAAATAACCCCTAAAGTGATGTGTGTTTCCTCAGACTCCAGTTCATCTCCTCTGCAATGGGTCTGACTTTGCAGAAATGATTGAATCATTCAAGACACTTGGACCTCCTCACCTCCTTGATGTCGAGCAGGGAGGTGGAGTGACGGCTGAGTCTCTGCTCCTCCTGAAGGCTGAGTCGGGTGGAGGTCTGGTCCGCCGTGGAGGTGTTGGTGGGTGAGGAGGAAGAGGAGACGGTGCTGGCAAAGTCAAAGATCATCTTGAAGTGACGTACCAGCAACTCCACCATCAGTGCCTGGGAGGATAAAAGTCATCAGTAAATAAAGGAGCAAAAAACTAAGGTGATCATTTTGATTTGTAAAGGTCACAGGCAACAAATTTAATTTATATAGCGCTTTTCATTACAAGAGTTATTGATAGGTCATAGACTGGATAACGAAATGATAAGTCTCCAGGTACACACCTGGTAAGGGTTAGTCTCCAGGTACACACCTGGTAAGGGTTAGCCTCCAGGTACACACCTGGTAAGGGTTAGTCTCCAGGTACACACCTGGTAAGGGTTAGTCTCCAGGTACACACCTGGTAAGGGTTAGTCTCCAGGTACACACCTGGTAAGGGTTAGTCTCCAGGTACACACCTGGTAAGGGTTAGTTTACAGGAAGACACCTGGTAAGGGTTAGTTTACAGGAGCTCACCTGGTAAGGGTTAGTTTACAGGAGCTCAGCTGGTAAGGGTTAGTTTACAGGAGCTCACCTGGTAAGGGTTAGTTTACAGGAGCTCACCTGGTAAGGGTTAGTTTACAGGAACTCACCTGGTAAGGGTTAGTTTACAGGAGCTCACCTGGTAGGGTTAGTTTACAGGAACTCACCTGGTAAAGGTTAGTTTACAGGAGCTCACCTGGTAGGGTTAGTTTACAGGAGCTCACCTGGTAAGGGTTAGTTTACAGGAGCTCACCTGGTAGGGTTAGTTTACAGGAGCTCACCTGGTAGGGTTAGTCTCCAGGTACACACCTGGTAAGGTTTAGTTTACAGGAGCTCACCTGGTAAGGGTTAGTTTACGGAGCTCACCTGGTAAGGGTTAGTTTACAGGAGCTCACCTGGTAGGGTTAGTTTACAGGAACTCACCTGGTAAAGGTTAGTTTACAGGAGCTCACCTGGTAGGGTTAGTTTACAGGAGCTCACCTGGTAAGGGTTAGTTTACAGGAGCTCACCTGGTAGGGTTAGTCTCCAGGTACACACCTGGTAAGGGTTAGTTTACAGGAGCTCACCTGGTAAGGGTTAGTTTACAGGAGCTCACCTGGTAAGGGTAATCAACCAGAGAAGACAGGGAAACCTCTGCATCAGTCTGTCGTGGTTTGACCAGCGTAGGGCCGAAAATAATGCCCAGGTTACTGGCTGTCATCTTGTTTTCCTCCGCCTGCTCTGTCACTCTGAGAGAAGAGGTACATATTAATACAATATTAACAGATTAAGAATAATACATATATAAAATAATATTTACAGATGAAGGATATGATTTCCTAATATCTGTCTCTGGGGGAGGGGAGAGATTGGTGTTGACTATATACAGTCAGAAAGGGATACTGCTTGATGTATTCCACGTTACAGCCGTTTCCTTACCAATCTACATACTGGGATAGTGCTCTACAAAAAAATAATATTTAAGCTCTGTCAAGTTGTATTGTTGATCATTTCTTGACAGCCATTTTCAGGTATTGCCATAGATATTCAAGCCAATTTAAGTCAAAACTGTAACTAGGCCACTCGAGAAACATTCAACATCGTCTTGGTAAGCAACTCCAGTGTATATTTGGCCTTGTGTTTTAGGTTATTGTCCTGCTGAAAAGGTGAATTCATCTCCCAGTGTCTGGTGGAAAGCAGACTGAACCAGGATTTCCTCTAGGATTTTGCCTGTGGGTTTGAGTAAATTATAGATCTTTCCAATGTCTTGTATAAAATTGTTTAGTCCTTCATGATGACAAGCATACCCATAACATGATGCAGCCACCACTATGCTTGAAAATATGAAGAGTGGTACTCAGTGATGTGTTTTGTTGGATTCACCCCCAACACTTTGTAAAGTTAATTTCTTTGACACATTTTTTGCAATTTCACTTTAGTGTCTGATTGCAAACAGGATGCATGTTTTAGAATATTTTCATTCTGCACAGGCTTCCTTTTCACTCTGTCAATTAGGTTAGTATTGTGGAGTAACTACAATGTTGTTGATCCATCCTCAGTTTTCTCCTATCACAGCCATTAAACTCTGTAACTGTTTTAAAGTCACCATTGGCCTCATGGTTAAATCCCTGAGCAGTTTCCTTCCTCACCTGTGTTGAATCTGTGTTCGAAATTCATTGCTCGACTGAGGGACCTTACAGATAATTGTATGTGTGGGGTACAGAAATTATGGATTTACTGAGTGACTTGACAATCAATTCAAATTCTGAGCGAATCCCACCACTATGGGGGGCGTGGCTCCAAATCGAGCTGGAAAAGTGTTTTATGGCAGGAACACCTGGCCCCAGAGTTTCTAAACCACTGAGGTAGCAGGAACACCTGGCCCAGAGTTTCTAAACTACTGAGGTAGCAGGAACACCTGGCCCCAGAGTTTCTAAACTACTAAACTACTGAGGTAGCAGGAACACCTGGCCCCAGAGTTTCTAAACTACTAAACTACTGAGGTAGCAGGAACACCTGGCCCAGAGTTTCTAAACTACTGAGGTAGCAGGAACACCTGGCCCCAGAGTTTCTAAACCACTGAGGTAGCAGGAACACCTGGCCCCTGCTACCTGGCCCCAGAGTTTCTAAACCACTGAGGTAGCAGGAACACCTGGCCCCAGAGTTTCTAAACTACTAAACTACTGAGGTAGCAGGAACACCTGGCCCCAGAGTTTCTAAACTACTGAGGTAGCAGGAACACCTGGCCCAGAGTTTCTAAATCACTGAGGTAGCAGGAACACCTGGCCCCAGAGTTTCTAAACTACTGAGGTAGCAGGAACACCTGTCCCCAGAGTTTCTAAACTACTAAACTACTGAGGTAGCAGGAACACCTGGCCCAGAGTTTCTAAACCACTGAGGTAGCAGGAACACCTGGCCCCAGAGTTTCTAAACCCCTGAGGTAGCAGGAACACCTGGCCCCAGAGTTTCTAAACTACTGAGGTAGCAGGACACCTGGCCCCAGAGTTTCTAAACCACTGAACCACTGAGGTAGCAGGAGCACCTGGCCCCAGAGTTTCTAAACTACTGAGGTAGCAGGAACACCTGGCCCCAGAGTTTCTAAACCACTGAGGTAGCAGGAACACCTGGCCCCAGAGTTTCTAAACCACTGAGGTAGCAGGAACACCTGGCCCCAGAGTTTCTAAACTACTGAGGTAGCAGGAACACCTGGCCCCAGAGTTTCTAAACCACTGAGGTAGCAGGAAACACCTGGCCCCAGAGTTTCTAAACCACTGAACCACTGAGGTAGCAGGAGCACCTGGCCCCAGAGTTTCTAAACTACTGAGGTAGCAGGAACACCTGGCCCCAGAGTTTCTAAACTACTGAGGTAGCTACTGAGGTAGCAGGAACACCTGGCCCAGAGTTTCTAAACTACTAAACTACTGAGGTAGCAGGAACACCTGGCCCCAGAGTTTCTAAACTACTGAGGTAGCAGGAACACCTGGCCCCAGAGTTTCTAAACTACTAAACTACTGAGGTAGCAGGAACACCTGGCCCCAGAGTTTCTAAACTACTGAGGTAGCTACTGAGGTAGCAGGAACACCAGGCCCAGAGTTTCTAAACCACTGAGGTAGCAGGAACACCTGGCCCCAGAGTTTCTAAACCACTGAACCACTGAGGTAGCAGGAGCACCTGGCCCCAGAGTTTCTAAACCCCTGAGGTAGTAGGAACACCTGGCCCCAGAGTTTCTAAACCACTGAGGTAGCAGGAACACCTGGCCCAGAGTTTCTAAACCACTGAACCACTGAGGTAGCAGGAGCACCTGGCCCCAGAGTTTCTAAACCACTGAGGTAGCAGGAACACCTGGCCCCAGAGTTTCTAAACTACTGAGGTAGCAGGAACACCTGGCCCCAGAGTTTCTAAACCACTGAAGTAGCAGGAACACCTGGCCCCAGAGTTTCTAAACCCCTGAGGTAGCAGGAACACCTGGCCCCAGAGTTTCTAAACCACTGAAGTAGCAGGACACCTGGCCCCAGAGTTTCTAAACCACTGAACCACTGAGGTAGCAGGAACACCTGGCCCCAGAGTTTCTAAACTACTAAACCATCTTCGATATCACCGTTCATACTAATAGTTAGTCAGCGTAACTCTTGCTAGTCGTCCTGTAACCCGATGTACACCGTCTTCAAATAGAAAAAGGTAAGACATGCCATCGAAGGCAGAATGATGTCGTGGTTGTGCAGAACACTATCCCAGTAAAAAGTGCAAGCTCTGTCTTTTCAGCACCAATGGCAACGATTCAGAACGCTACGACTACTGTAAAGAACTGGAGGAGCGATTTGGACCCATCTCTGTGGGAGATGGCTTGCCACTGGCAGTTTGTGAAAAAGTGTTGGACTCTACCACAAACGCAGCTGTGAATTGGGGAGAATAGGAAGTTTATTATCGAGAAAGAAAATATTCATATTGCACGAGCTAACCGAGTTGCACACAAACACAAAACCATACTGGCCCCTGGATGCAGCACACTAAAGGGGAGGTTCTAAGGGTTGTCCTAGATAGTGATGGACAGAGCGATCAGCCAATTAAAACTATACTGGCCTCTGGATGCAGCACACTAAGGGGGAAGTTCTAAGGGTTGAGCTCGATATTGATGGACAGAGAGAGATCAGCCAATTAAAACCATTGGTTGTTTTATCCACTCCTGCCATTGGCTCCCAGTCGAGTCCCGTTCGACAGAGGCTGGTGGGCGAGATTATGGCTATTAAGGCAATCTCCATTTTGAAGTAGCCCATTTTTATTTTCCTACAACTTCAATGAGTTGGTAAACAAACCTGAAAGGGTGCACACTGCCACCTGGAGGGTGTTGTCTGAACAGGTATAAAGCCAAGGTTAGTGATTTACTGCCATCTACAGTTATGGAAAGTTTTCTCACCAGTATATTTCATTGGCTGATCCCTCCTGATGACCTGGATGGAATTATGTGATCCTTCCTTAACCCATAAGAAGTCCCACCCAGTTGACTACTTCAAAATGGTGAAAGTCTTCAATGGTGCTGCCCATGCTAAAACTGGCTTTGGGCACTAGAGTCCTCTATATATCTCTATGGTTCCAGCAGGCACGTCTTGTCTGCACAAGTTCCTGCCGTCAGTCAGAACAGGGCATAGATATATATTGAGATTACAACATTGTATCTGTGCCATTATGACAACACCACTGAGACTACCTTTACAAATAAGTACATTTCCTTATTTTTATGTTTGAAAAAGTCTAAAACTAATATCGGTGACATACTGTCGCCTGCAGTGCTGGAGGACTAAATCAAATCTTGTGTCATTAATTTATTGTAGCCACTAGATGGCGGTGATATAGCTTAAAGACATTTACAAACTAGGCTTCAACCAACTTGAAGAAGACAATGTTCTCTGATCATTGGCTGATCACTCCCAACCCATAGGAAACCCCCACTACTTTAAAAATGGTGGAAGCCCTCAATAGCAAAAACGGGTTATTTCCATATAATGATCTCTTATACATCTCTAATGGAACAGGGAAGAGAGTCACTGCCTTATCCAGTGACGTCACGGCCTTATCAGCTTGCTACCCTAGCGTCAACATCCCAGGCAGACACAAACTAGTAGCTAGCTAGCTAGAGGGAGAACGCAGAAGTTATTTCTAATTAGGTACATTTTGCAAGTGACTAGTTTACATCATCTACCTTCACTAAAACCACTGCAAAAGGTTTTGCATCGGGAAATGTCCAAGAGAATCCGACATCTTCCCCAAAACACATAAATTACTCAGAACCTCCCATGCAGAAGCTACTTTCTGCCTCTAACACAACAACTGAAATTAAATTATAGAACAAAATGAAATAGGAATATTTTTATCAAAAATAAAAATAAAACTAGTAAATCAAGTCGGAAAACTAACAAACTAAAACTTGGAATAAAAAACAAAAACAATTAGAAATACAAACAAATATAAAAACACAAAACTACAATAACCTTGGTTTGGTGTGTGTGTGCCTTTGTGCATGCATTTCTACCCATATCTTACCTGTGTAGGTGAGCTATGAAGAAAGGCTTCTGTAGTGTGTAGGTGAGCTATGAGGAAAGGCTTCTGTAGTGTGTAGGTGAGCTATGAGGAAAGGCTTCTGTAGTGTGTAGGTGAGCTATGAGGAAAGGCTTCTGTAGTGTGTAGGTGAGCTCTGAGGAAAGGCTTCTGTAGTGTGTAGGTGAGCTCTGAGGAAAGGCTTCTGTAGTGTGTAGGTGTGCGTGTATATACCCATCTTTTACCTGTGTAGGTGTGCGACGAGGAAGCGTAGGGTCTTGTAGTTTGCAGGAGGTAGCTGTCGTAACAGGTCTCTAATCTTAAAGATGACTCGATTGAGTTTGATACTGGGCTGGTCTCCTCCAGGCTGGCTGGTTTTCAGGGGAGGCTGCTCTCCCTCTACCCCAGGCTGGGTGCCTCCTGGTCGGGGTTGTTCTCCCCCTGGCCGCCCCTGGTCCTGGAGGGCCCTGGCTGCAGCCTTCTCTTCGATGATCACCCTCTGGCTCTCCTTGGCCAATCCGATGAAGTCATTATAGTAACGGTACAGGATCAGCGGCTCTGGTAACTACAGAAGATATAAAATCAATCAAGTAATCAATCAATATCTTTGGGAAATGTGTTGTACATTATTATATTAGAATGATTTAGCGGTGTAAAACAAGGATGCTCTTTATCCCCATTTGAATTTAGACTGTCCCACCTGTCTCAGGTAGAGTTTGAGCACGTTGCCGATGTCGTGGGGTGAGAGGTCAGAGAGCTCAACCAGGTCCTTGCCGTTCTCAAACGCCTGACACAGCTTCTCCACACGAGACTTAGCCCCGTTCACACGGTAGATTCCCTGGACAAGAACACACAATATACCAGCTCATCAACATCACAGCCATGACAGACACCGTCAGGCACATATACCCTGGCCAGATACCATCACGCATACCCTGGCCAGATACCATCACGCATACCCTGGCCAGATACCATCACGTATACCCTGGCCAGATACCATCACGCATACCCTGGCCAGATACCATCACGTATACCCTGGCCAGATACCATCACGCATACCCTGGCCAGATACCATCACGCATACCCTGGCCAGATACCATCACATATACCCTGGCCAGATACCATCACATATACCATCACGCATACCCTGGCCAGATACCATCACGCATACCCTGGACAGATACCATCACATATACCCTGGCCAGATACCATCACGCATACCCTGGCCAGATACCATCACGCATACCCTGGCCAGATACCATCACAAATACCATCACATATACCCTGGCCAGATACCATCACATATACCCTGGCCAGATACCATCACATATACCCTGGCCAGATACCATCACATATACCCTGGCCAGATACCATCACAGATACCATCACATATACCCTGGCCAGATACCATCACAGATACCATCACATATACCCTGGCCAGATACCATCACGCATACCCTGGCAAGATACCATCACACATACCCTGGACAGATATCCTGGCCAGATACCATCACACATACCCTGGCCAGATACCATCACATATACCCTGGAAAGATACCATCACATATACCCTGGACAGATACCATCACATATACCCTGGACAGATACCATCACAGATACCCTGGACAGATACCCTGGCCAGATACCATCACACATACCCTGGACAGATATCCTGGCCAGATACCATCACATATACCCTGGAAAGATACCATCACATATACCCTGGACAGATACCATCACATATACCCTGGACAGATAGTCATTGCTCTAACATAGTGTTTCTTAATCCTGGTCCTGGGGACGTAAAGGGTTCACATTTTAGTTGTTGACCGAGAAACTACACACACCTGATTCAAAATCATCAAATATGTTTGACGAGTTGATTAGTGGAATCGTTAGTGTATTGCTCGGGCAACAACTAAAATGTGAACCCCTTTTATGGTCCCCAGGACCAGGATGAAGAAACAGCTGCTATTGCAGATGCCCATTATGAAGGAAGATGTCCTGAGCGCTAGCTAACTTCCCTACATCATTTTAACACACATTTAGAAATCAAAGTTAGACCGCAGGCTGTTTTTTTCTCTCTCTCTCTCTCTCTCTCTCTCTCTCTCTCTCTCTCTCTCTCTCTCTCTCTCTCTCTCTCTCTCTCTCTCTCTCTCTCTCTCTCTCTCTCTCTCTCCTCTCTCTCTCTCTCTCTCTCTCTCTCTCTCTCTCTCTCTCTCTCTCTCTCTCTCTCTCTCTCTCTCTCTCTCTCTCTCTCTCTCTCTCTCTCTCTCTCTCTCTCTCTCTCTCTCTCTCTCTCTCTCTCTCTCTCTCTCTCTCTCTCGTTTCTAACCTTGTTTTTACCTTGAGGTTGAGTGCTCTGCCCTCGATCTCAGAGGTACACTTCCTGATGATGAAGGGGATTCCGTCTGGGCTGTTCTTAGCTGCCTGGGTAAAGTCTATCCCAAACAGATGTAATCTTCCCTGCAGCTTCTTATGACCACACTGGATGGCCAGAGTCTCCAGACACTTCTTATGACAGGCCAGGGAGCACTGGGACAGGAGACGGGGAGAGACATGGGGAAGGTGACTGGTACAAACCACACTTTGGAGCATAGATTATTTATATCTTCTACTTTGAACCCCAGTAGCCCCCCCCCTAGCAGCCCTAGCCAGTAGCCCCCCCCCAGCAGCCCTAGCCAGTAGCCCCCCCTAGCAGCCCCAGCCAGTAGCCCCCCCTAGCATCCCCAGCCACTAGTCCCCCCTAGCAGCCCCAGCCACTAGTCCCCCCCAGCAGCCCCCCTAGCAGCCCCAGCCACTAGTCCCCCCTAGCAGCCCCAGCCACTAGTCCCCCCCAGTAGCCCCCCTAGCAGCCCCAGCCACTAGTCCCCCTAGCAGCCCTAGCCACTAGTCCCCCCTAGCAGCCCTAGCCAGTAGCCCCCCCCCAGCAGCCCTAGCCAGTAGCCCCCCCAGCAGCCCTAGCCAGTAGCCCCCCCTAGCAGCCCTAGCCAGTAGCCCCCCCCAGCAGCCCCAGCCACTAGTCCCCCCCAGCAGCCCTAGCCAGTAGCCCCCCCCAGCAGCCCTAGCCAGTAGCCCCCCCAGCAGCCCTAGCCAGTAGCCCCCCCCTAGCAGCCCTAGCCACTAGTCCCCCCTAGCAGCCCTAGCCAGTAGCCCCCCCCAGCAGCCCCAGCCACTAGTCCCCCCCAGCAGCCCTAGCCAGTAGCCCCCCCAGCAGCCCTAGCCAGTAGCCCCCCCTAGCAGCCCCAGCCAGTAGCCCCCCCTAGCAGCCCCAGCCACTAGTCCCCCCTAGCAGCCCCAGCCAGTAGCCCCCCCTAGCAGCCCCAGCCACTAGTCCCCCCTAGCAGCCCTAGCCAGTAGCCCCCCCAGCAGCCCTAGCCAGTAGCCCCCCCAGCAGCCCTAGCCAGTAGCCCCCCCTAGCAGCCCTAGCCAGTAGCCCCCCCTAGCAGCCCTAGCCACTAGTCCCCCCTAGCAGCTCTAGCCAGTAGCCCCCCTAGCAGCCCCAGCCACTAGTCCCCCTAGCAGCCCTAGCCACTAGTCCCCCCTAGCAGCCCTAGCCAGTAGCCCCCCCAGCAGCCCTAGCCAGTAGCCCCTCCTAGCAGCCCTAGCCAGTAGCCCCCCTAGCAGCCCCAGCCACTAGTCCCCCCTAGCAGCCCTAGCCACTAGTCCCCCCTAGCAGCCCTAGCCAGTAGCCCCCTTAGTAGCCCTAGCCACTAGTCCCCCCTAGCAGCCCTAGCCAGTAGCCCCCCCCAGCAGCCCTAGCCAGTAGCCCCCCCAGCAGCCCTAGCCAGTAGCCCCCCCAGCAGCCCTAGCCAGTAGCCCCCCCTAGCAGCCGTAGCCACTAGCCCCTCCTAGCAGCCCTAGCCAGCAGCCCCCCCAGCAGCCCTAGCCAGCAGCGCCCCCTAGCAGCCCCCCCAGCAGCCCTAGCCAGTAGCCCCTCAGCATCGCCAGCCCCCCCCAGCATCCCCAGCCCCCTCCAACATCCCCAGCCCCCTCCAGCATCCCCCCAGCCCCCTCCAGCATCCCCAGCCCCCTCCAGCCCCCTCCAGCATCCCCAGCCCCCTCCAGCATCCCCCCAACCCCCTCCAGCATCCCCCCAGCCCCCTCCAGCATCCCCAGCACCCTCCAGCATCCCCCCAGCATCCCCAGCCCCCTCCAGAGCTTGTGTGTACTATCGGTTTATTTCTACCTCTTCACATTCTGCTCCGTGGAACACCACCAGACTGTCACACTCCCTGCACTTAGACGGCGCTCGGAGTTTCCTCAGCTTGTGTGTCTGAGACGCCTTGGACATCTGGGCGTTACGAAACGGACCAGGGGAAGCGTCTGCCTCGGTCACCATCTCACCCAGACCTGAGGGGAGAGAGAGAGAGAGAGAGAGAGAGAGAGAGAGAGGATCTCAGTATTGTATTTTTACAGATCAAGAGTCCTTAGAAATAGAACTGTCTGTAAACAAATGGGCCATATCACTTCTGCTAATCTTCACACAACACACACACACACACACACACACACACACACACACACACACACACACACACACACACACACACACACACACACACACACACACACACACACACACACACACACACACACACACACACACACACACACACACACACACACACACACACACACAGAATAATTGGTCGTGTAAATTACACAAGTATTACAACAACCTATATTGGTCTAATCAGATCCATTCCTTAAACCAGAAAATCCACAATAATAAAGCACAGAATTAGAGTTGTATTGAGTTGGTTAAAACCTGTGCAGAGCCCCTGATGCCTCGAACAACAAAGAAAAAATAACACATTCTCCTGTAGAGAGAGAGAGAGAGGTCAGGCTAAAGACAGGAACTAGCTAGCTGGGGACGCAAGCCAAAACCAACACACCTCATCTCATTCACTACAGCTGAGTAAAAAACATTTGGTCTGAGGGTTACATGCAGAGATACACACAGGCACATGCAAGCAGACACACCAAAACAACTTCAGACCTGGTCTCTTTAGACTGACTGACTGACTGACTCTCTCTTACCGTTGTCTGAGGGTGGTTGTCTCTCGTCCAGGTCATCTGCTGAGGACATGGTGCCAGTGGAGGGGGTTCTGGGTAGTCTGCGTTTAAAGTCACCTGACAACAGGAAGTAAAAAAAAAAAAAAACTTCCTCAAAACTCACATTAAAAAATAGCAACGTCATTTAACATTGTTTAGATCAGACCATTCTCTTTTTCTGTAGAATTGTTTTTAGTGAATTGATAAACATACACATTTGCTATAACATGACAGATAACCATCACATTTTTTTAACAGCGTATATATACACACAGTATTATACTCAGCAAACATGTCCACATTGGCACGATTGTTGGCCAATGTGGAGCTGATGAGCCAAGGCGGTTGGCTTCACTTCTCCTGAAATAAACCCTTTAGGATCAGCTGCCTGTTACACTTCAAAAGTTTCTCATATTGGTCACATGCACTTCAAAGTCATTTTTGACTAACTTCCTTATTGGCAGTGTACAAGATCAACTGGAATGTCACAGTAACGGTTAAATCAAAATAACTTGTGACCTCAGAACTACAGGGTTTAATCTGAAGAAAAATATATATTCTGAGATATTTGGCTTTAAAGTTCCTCAACTCTCATCGGATTAAATGGTGTCAGCAATTTTTTTTATCTTACATTCTGTTTTTAACTTAACAACATGAATTGGGGTATAAAACCAAAGATTCTAATGACACCCCTCCTATACATTATGAAGCAGCTGGCCCGTGTTGGGGGCGCTGGCCCGTGTTGGGGGCGCTGGCCCGTGTTGGGGGCGCTGGCCCGTGTTGGGGGCGCTGGCCCGTGTTGGGGGCGCTGGCCCGTGTTGGGGGCGCTGGCCCGTGTTGGGGGCGCTGGCCCGTGTTGGGGGCGCTGGCCCGTGTTGGGGGCGCTGGCCCGTGTTGGGGGCGCTGGCCCGTGTTGGGGGCGCTGGCCCGTGTTGGGGGCGCCGGCCCGTGTTGGGGGCGCTGGCCCGTGTTGGGGGCGCCGGCCAAATCCGGACAACACCGGCCAAATCAGGACGACACTGGGCCAATTGTGCGCCGCCCTATGGGACTCCCAATCACAGCCGCATGTGATACAGGCTGGAATCGAACCAGGGACTGTAGTGACGCATCTAGCACTGAGATGCAGTACCTTGAGACCACTGCGCTACTCGGGAACCCAATACTTCTCAGATACTCTAAGATCATAAGATCCTGTCTGTCTCACTTGTCTTTTCCTACTAGCTCTGACTTTGCTGATAGCTACTTTAAAAATGAGGAGAAATGTCTCACCTAGCTAGTTTAAGATTAATCCACTAACTAAGTCGCTCTGGATAAGAGCGTCTGGGGGTTAGGTGATCATTTGTGATTGGGCAATCGAGTTATGAACAGGTAACTCCCATGTGTATATATATATATATATATATATATATATATATATATATATATATATATATATATATATATATATATATATATATATATATATATATACACACACACACACACACCACTATATATACACACACACCACTATATATACATATATATATATACACATACACACACACACACTAACGGTGTACTCCACCACACGAATATACTATACTGTACCACTGGTGTACTGTACCACTGGTATACTGTACTAATATATTATACACAGTGTACTGTACTACAAAACTATTATACTGTGCTGTATTATACTGGTGTACTCCACACAATCTCAATCCCACCTGGAAAAAAGGAACACCTATGTGAGAATGCTGTTCATTGAGTACAGCTCAGTGTTCAACACCATAGTACCCTCAAAGCTCATCACTAAGCTAAGGACCCTGGGACTAAACACCTCCCTCGGCAACTGGATCCTGGACTTCCTGAAGGGCCGCCCCCAGGTGGTAAGAGTAGGCAACAACACGTCTGCCATGCTGATCCTCAACACTGGGGCCCCTCAGGGGTGTGTACTTAGTCCCCTCCTGTACTCCCTGTTCACCCACGACTGCGTGGCCAAGCACGACTCCAACACTATCATTAAGTTTGCAGATGACACAACAGTGGTAGTGCCCTCACCATAGTAGGCCTGATCACCAACAACGATGAGACAGCCTATAGGGAGGTCAGAGACCACACCTTTTCCCGCTCAGGAGACTGAAAAGATTTGGCATGGGTCCCCAGATCTTTTTTTTACAGCACTGTACTACTGGTGTACTATACTGTGTTGTACTATACTACTGTACCTTGTATGCATGTCTGACTGTGTACTTTTATGTCTGTCTGACTCTACCTTGTATGTCTGTGGCGCTGTTGGACCTCTTCCCAGGTCCCGACCCCAGGGGACTGTCCACCTCGTCCCCACTCAGGACGTCATCGGAGGTCAGGGACACCTGGGACAAGTTACCATGGGAACTGGTGCTGCCCAGCGAACGCTTGCTGAACAAAGCAAACCTGGACGGGGGAGACAGAGACACAGTCAATATTTTTGAATACTAACTCGAAGCGCAAGCTTAACTGCCATTTTTGAGACAATCCCATGCTTGAGACTTCCCTGGTTTATATGGTGGCAGCAGCAATAACAAGGGGATTAGGACTTCCCTGGTTTACATGCTGGCAGCAGTAACAACAAGGGGATGAGCACTTCCCTGGTTTTCTTGCTGGCAACAACAACAACAAGGGCATGAGGACTTCCCTGGTTTACATGCTGGCAGCAGCAACAGCACAGGGATGAGGACAGCATGAAGCCTACTCTGAATCTAGTCTAAATGATGAAAGTGATTGTGAATCAGTGGCTGAAGGTGTTAACAACAACCACTGCATAGAACAGTGAGCAGAGTAGAGGTTAGCTGATAAAAAAAAAAGACTCTCACGAGGCAACACTTATGTGCTCGTTTAAAAAAGCACAGGGAGAATCTCACGCTCACAATCTCCTCTGCTGCATTCAGCGCTCGCCACAGATATTTCCTCAGGAAGGGCATGAATTCAACGCACACTTTTTCCTCTTACAAACTTTCTCTCTCCCTAAATATCGCTCTGACTCTTTCAGACTGTCATTCAGTCTCCCATCACACTTTGGCTCTTACCATATCCCTCCCTCCCTCCCGCCTCTCCCTTAAGGCTTCCCGCATGTTTCGTTTCGGCTGGCGATTCGGGTAGGCGAATTGTACGAGTGTGCTCGTTTGTAAAGACCTTCGCTTGAAAAATGATGAAAAAAAAAAAAAGAAGTACTGTTTGTCCATCTACTCAGATTTAACCAAAGATCACTCAAGAAATCTGTCCTAAATTTTTTTGATTTTGCATGTGTGATCTTATTCGCACAATTTTACATCTAACTAGGATGTTTGGTGCAGTATTTCTCAAGTGAAAAAATGTGCATGAAAAGGAGTCGTTTATATTTGAATGACAACAAACACTTCTGTTGACCAATCACAGACGAAAGGTCATAGACTTCGGCTTCAGAACTTCGGCTTCCCTCGAGAGAAAAAGGTGCACACAAAGAGCAGAGAAAACCCGAAGGCCTAAAACAAACAAAAACGTCAGAATATGTTGTCATAATATAACTGTTCTGAAGTGTTTTGGACGGGAAGCATGCGGACACCTTTACTCACACCGAATCTTACTCCCTCTCTCACCCTGACTCGCCGTGCCTCACCCTGACTCGCCGTGCCTCACCCTGACTCGCCGTGCCTCACCCTGACTCGCCGTGCCTCACCCTGACTCGCCGTGCCTCACCCTGACTCGCTATCCTCTTTCTGAGCAGTCAGCAGATTTCTACAGTAGGGTTACAGTACATAAGATAGAAGTTTACAAAGCTCCACCTGTCAAACTAAAAGCAGGATGGTTAGTCTCTAGCAAACATCAAACTATAATCAAAAACACCTGTATCAACATTATTACTTGACCAAAAACAAGGATTGAAAAAAAAAATAAAAAAAATAAACATTGCTTTTGGTTGTTGTTCCAAAATGGTGGCCAAATTACTGTTTGCTTGTATTATTCAATACTCCATGGACTGCCACCTTGCCGTGCAGGAGGAGCTTGTGAGTTCCAAAGATCCTGAGAGATATTTGTCTGTCTGACACCTAACTCATCCTTCCTGAGTGGTTTCTGCCAAGCTAGAGAGATATGGGACTATTCTAGAAGGAAGTACGTAAGGACAGGCCTCTATAATATAGTGCACTACTATTGGCAGGGCGTGGCAGTGGGCGTGGCCAATGGCTCGGTCCCGACCAAACATTTTAGAGGCCCACCTCTGAGTCGCAGAGACAAAATGTTGCTGTTTTAAAAGAAAATGTTCTGAAATTCCACACCTTTTGCATTAGTGTTTAGAGAAAATGTGCCTTTTTAAAGCTAATTTCCTGGATTTCAACATCTTCTGCCATGGCTAATGCCATGTTCTTATGCTTTCTGAGTGACTCAAACATTTACAACAAAATCCCCATTCCATGACAAAAATATTCCTGAATGCAATTTTTTTTTTTTTTTTATTCTCCCTGACTGTCTAGCTTTTATTTTGGTGATTGATAGTTCTCAAAGATGATCTCATTTATAAATATCATATTTTATACATACTTTAGATCTGGTTTATGTTGTTTTAAGTTTTCACTAAAAACCTTTTACCATCCCAAAAATGTGTGTCTTGGGTGGGCCGCCCCAATACTTTTCTATGCAGAAGAAAAATCCTTTATGGGCCCTGGACAAAAGTAGCGCACTATAAAGGGAAAAGGTACCAGTTGGGTGACGGCCTGTATAAACCACAGCCTGTATAAGGAAGTGTTATTGACTTACCGTCCATCAATGGAGAAGGACTCCATGTGTATCTGATCTTTGGGTAGATTTCTGACAAACTCAGCGTATCTCTGTCCAGGCTCGTACATTTTAGCGTTCTCACACAGGGCCTGGTAGTGGACGGGGAGAGACGAGGTTTGGGCCTGCTGCAGCTGGAACCAGTTGACTGTCACCTGGAGGGAAGGGGATATACAGTTAGAGAGAGAAAGTCAAGTCAATAAGTCACCCAAACTCTGACGCTATGCTCATGTTGTGTACGGTCCCTGAACCCTGATCCATCAATAACTATATCCTGTGGATTACAACTCACAGCTTTGAGTGTGAGGTCACACTGAGCCAGCAGTTCTCTGATCTGAGTGAGGATGACTGTCTTGGTGCTGGCCAGCTCTGCCCTCCTGACTCCTGCATCAGCTACACACGATCTGTAGTGGTCCCTCGCATCCTCAGCCTGGGAGACAGGGAGAGAGGAGAGGAATAACACAGTCTGTACTGGTCCTTCACATCCTCAGCCTGGGAGACAGGGAGGAGAGGAGAGGAATAACACAGTCTGTACTGGTCCTTCACATCCTCAGCCTGGGAGACAGGGAGAGAGGAGAGGAATAACACAGTCTGTACTGGTCCTTCACATCCTCAGCCTGGGAGACAGGGAGAGAGGAGAGGAATAACACAGTCTGTACTGGTCCTTCACATCCTCAGCCTGGGAGACAGGGAGAGAGGAGAGGAATAACACAGTCTGTACGGGTCCTTCACATCCTCAGCCTGGTAGACAGGGAGAGAGGAGAGGAATAACACAGTCTGTACTGGTCCTTCACATCCTCAGCCTGGGAGACAGGGAGAGAGGAGAGGAATAACACAGTCTGTACTGGTCCTTCACATCCTCAGCCTGGGAGACAGGGAGAGAGGAGAGGAATAACACAGTCTGTACTGGTCCTTCACATCCTCAGCCTGGGACACAGGGAGAGAGGAGAGGAATAACACAGTCTGTAGTGGTCCTTCACATCCTCAGCCTGGGAGACAGGGAGAGAGGAGAGGAATAACACAGTCTGTAGTGGTCCTTCACATCCTCAGCCTGGGACACAGGGAGGAGAGATATATAGCGGGAGAGACCTGGCAAATGGGTCAGATTCACCTACTGCTGCTGGGCCCTTGAGCAAGGAACTTAACATAACAGATTTTCTAATTGGGACAATCAAGCATAGCCTATTGACAACAGTTAAATGGAGTAAACTTCCTCTATACCTTCTGTAGCGCCTCCTGCTCCAGTTTCTTCTTCTTCTCCAGCTGTCTGGGCTGTTCCTCCTGGGAGCGGCTGGCTGACGACTGGGCCTTCTGGTACTCGTCTGTCCTCTGGGTCTGGGTCCACTGGGCCTTACGCAGAGCCGCCTCGGACTCTTGCTGCACGGGAGATACACACACACACACACACACACACACACACACACAGGTGAGTGAAGTAACACACACACACACACACACACACACACACACACACACAGGTGAGTGAAGTAACACACACACACACACACACACACACACACAGGTGAGTGAAGTAACACACACACACACACACACACACACACGGTGAGTGAAGTAACACACACACACACACAGACACACACACACACACACACACACACACAGGTGAGTGAAGTAACACACACACACACACACACACACAGGTGAGTGAAGTAACACACACACACACACACACACACACACAGGTGAGTGAAGTACACACACACACACACACACACACACACAGGTGAGTGAAGTAACACACACACATAGAGAAAGGCAGAGGGACAGAAGTCTCACAGACCATTTTCTTCTGTTCTCTCTGCCACTGCTCGTTAAGGTCTTTCCTCAGTTTGTCCAGCTCAGTCTTTCTGGACAACAGCGGCTACAGGACGCACAAAGAGGCACAAAATACAGGATTGTGTACATTGCACTTTAATTTTTTTTTTTAAATGTTAAACCCAAATGAAAAATGTTGCCTTGTCAGAGGTCAGATCACCATCGATTGCTACATTATTGAGTCTTGAAGGTTTGTTAGTGTCAGTCCTACCTGTTATAGTGTGTTATAGCGTGTCAGTCCTACCTGTAATAGTGTGTTATAGCGTGTCAGTCCTACCTGTTATAGTGTGTTATAGCGTGTCAGTCCTACCTGTAATAGTGTGTTATAGCGTGTCAGTCCTACCTGTAATAGTGTGTTATAGCGTGTCAGTCCTACCTGTTATAGTGTGTTATAGCGTGTCAGTCCTACCTGTTATAGTGTGTTATAGCGTGTCAGTCCTACCTGTTATAGTGTGTTATAGCGTGTCAGTCCTACCTGTAATAGTGTGTTATAGCGTGTCAGTCCTACCTGTAATAGTGTGTTATAGCGTGTCAGTCCTACCTGTTAATAGTGTGTTATAGCGTGTCAGTCCTACCTGTTATAGTGTGTTATAGCATGTCAGTCCTATCTGTACTAGTGTGTTATAGCGTGTCAGTCCTACCTGTACTAGTGTGTTATAGCATGTCAGTCCTACCTGTTATAGTGTGTTATAGCATGTCAGTCCTACCTGTACTAGTGTGTTATAGCGTGCCAGTCCTACCTTTTATAGTGTGTTATAGCATGTCAGTCCTACCTGTTATAGTGTGTTATAGCGTGTCAGTCCTACCTGTTATAGTGTGTTATAGCATGTCAGTCCTACCTGTTATAGTGTGTTATAGCGTGTCAGTCCTACCTGTACTAGTGTGTTATAGCATGTCAGTCCTACCTGTTATAGTGTGTTATAGCATGTCAGTCCTATCTGTACTAGTGTGTTATAGCGTGCCAGTCCTACCTGTTATAGTGTTATAGCGTGTCAGTCCTACCTGTACTAGTGTGTTATAGCATGTCAGTCCTACCTGTTATAGTGTGTTATAGCATGTCAGTCCTACCTGTACTAGTGTGTTATAGCGTGCCAGTCCTACCTGTTATAGTGTGTTATAGCGTGTCAGTCCTACCTGTACTAGTGTGTTATAGCATGTCAGTCCTACCTGTTATAGTGTGTTATAGCGTGTCAGTCCTACCTGTACTAGTGTGTTATAGCATGTCAGTCCTACCTGTTATAGTGTGTTATAGCATGTCAGTCCTACCTGTACTAGTGTGTTATAGCGTGCCAGTCCTACCTGTTATAGTGTGTTATAGCATGTCAGTCCTACCTGTACTAGTGTGTTATAGCGTGCCAGTCCTACCTGTTATAGTGTGTTATAGCGTGTCAGTCCTACCTGTTATAGTGTGTTATAGCATGTCAGTTCTACCTGTACTAGTGTGTTATAGCGTGCCAGTCCTACCTGTTATAGTGTGTTATAGCATGTCAGTCCTACCTGTACTAGTGTGTTATAGCGTGCCAGTCCTACCTGTAGGAATTTGTTGGTCTGCAGGGCAGTGGCAGTCTGCAGGAGGAGTTGGCTGTACTCTGTGTCATTCTTAAATGTAGAGATATAGGTATCCCTGAATGGCATGTAGTCCTGTGGGCCAGACAAAACAGACACATAGAAACATATCATTAGTCATATCCTCTTCTGCACTTCAAAAGAGCGACTGAACACACCGATTCCTCGTTTTTCTGTTGCTCATTTAAGAAAAACGAGATTTCAGGTTTTTTTTGGGGATGTGGTTTTGATGAGGCAGTTACTGAGGTTCTTTCCCCCGTGAGACAAATTAGGAACCAAATGAGGGATCGCTTCCTCAAAATAGTCAGAATCTCTAAGGTAAACTCATGAAATCTTTCATTCATTTTGACAAGGTTTAAGTCGAGCAATTTTACATCTAGCTAAGATGTTTTTTTGGTGAAGTATTTCTCAAGACACAAAATGTCCGACGTGTCATCTTATTTAAACTATGTCCGATCCACTGCGCTGCTGGGCCGGTCTGTCTCACTGTCTGTTCTGCAGTAGGATTGGATAGAGAGCAATGACTGTAGCTGTTTATCACGTGTTAGTGGGCATTGTCGCAAAAACATTATTTTTTTTTTTTTAAATATATAAACCCAAAGTCATAACGAACTCACTTACAAACCTCTGTTTTGGACAAGACTGACTTTATGAACAAAATTATCTAATTTATACTTTGTAGTTAATTTTGACACTAGAATCAAATGTTGGACTAATATCGATGCACATAGGCTGTTTTCTATCAGTGAAGTTGTTCACTGCCATCAGTTTAAGAGGGTAAGCTATGTTTTAATCTGTTTAGCTGCAGTTTTAAAGTGTACAAAACATTAGCAACACCTGCTCTTTCCATGACAGACCACACCAGGTGAATGTAGATTAAATTCACTTCAAATCAGTGTAGATGAAGGGGAGGAGACAAGTTAGAGAAGGCTTTTTAAGCTTTGAGACAATTGGGACATGGATTGTGTATGTGTGCCATTCAGAGGGTGAATGGGCAAGACAAAATATTGAAGTGCCTTTAAACAGGGTATGGTAGTAAGTGCCAGGTGCACCAGTTTAAGAAAAAAACAGCCAACTTCACACAACTGTAGCAAGCATTGGAGTCAACATGGGCCAGCATCCCTGTGGAACACTTTCAACACCTTGTAGAGTCGAATTGAGGCTGTTCTGAGGGCAAAAGGGGGGGAGAGGTGGTGCAACTCAATATTAGGATGGTGTTCCTAATGTTTTGTACACCCAGTGTATATCCGTGCTTGTGTTAAATTATTGTTAGACAAAAACATATTACCTGTTGACTCGCAAGCATCTTTGCAGATTCTGCCATTTTGGCACAGCTCTTGGCACATTCGATGTCTGGGGGGGGGGGGGGGGGAGATATAGCAGATAAGTCAGTGTTGATGTGTTGTTGACAGGGTTCATAAATTAGTAAGCACGTCCGTCCACTACCATGGACGTCTAATACACTACATGACCAAAAGTACATGGACACCTGCTCATCAAACATCTAATTCCAAAATCATGGGCATTAATATGGAGTTGGTCCCTCCTTTGCTGCTATAACAGCCTCCACTCTTCTGGGAAGGCTTTCCACTAGATATTGGAACATTGCTGCGGGGACTTTCTTCCATTCAGCCACAAGAGCATTAGTGAGGTCGGGTACTGACGTTGGACGATTAGGCCTGGCTCGCAGTCGGTGTTTCAATTCATCCCAAAGGTGTTTGATGGGGTTGAGGTCAGGGCTCTGTGCAGGCCAGTCAAGTTCTTCCACACCGGTCTCGACAAACCTTTTCGGTTTGGACCTCACTTTGTGCACGGGGGCATTGTCATGCTGAAACAGGAAAGGGCCTTCCCCAAACTGTTGCCAAAAAGTTGGAAGCACAGAATCGTCTAGAATGTCATTGTATGCTGTAGAGTTAAGATTTCCCTTCACTGGAACTAAGGGGCCCGAACAATGAAAAACAGCCCCAGACCATTATTCTTCATCCACTAAACTTTGCAGTTGGCACTACGCATTCAGGCAGGTAGCGTTATCCTGGCACCCACCAAATCAAGATTCTTCCGTCGGATTGCCAGATGGTGAAGTGTGATTCATCACTCCAGAGAACGTGTTTCCACTGCTCCAGAGTCCAATGGCGGCGAGCTTTACACCACTCCAGCCCGACGCTTGGCATTGCGCATGGTGATCTCAGGCTTCTGTGCTGCCGCTTGACCATGGAAACCCATTTCATGAAGCTCCAGACGAACAGTTGCAACCGAGCACAGACGATTTCCACTTCACAATAAAAGCCCTTACAGTTGACCGGGGCTGCTCTAGAAGGGCAGAAATTTAACGAACTGACTTCTTGGAAAGGTGGCATCCTATGACGGTGGCACGTTGAAAGTCACTGAGCTCTTCAGTAAGGCTATTCTACTGCCAATATTTGTCTATGGAGATTGCATGGCTTTGTGTGCTCGAATATATACACCAGTCAGCAACAGGTGTGGCTGAATTAGCTGAATCCACTAATTTGAAGGGGTGTCCACATACTTTTGTATATATAGTGTATGTCCACTAACATGGATGTCTAGCTCAGTTTAAGCAGTTCTGCATTGAAGAGTGGGCCAACATTTCCTCCACAGTGACGTGAGAGACTGATCAACAGCTACAGGAAGTGTTTGGTTGGAAACATTACAGCTAAAGGTGGCACAACCAGTTATTGAGTGTAAAAGGGGGCAATTACTTTTTCCACACAGGGGAATTGGGTGTTACACATAACGTGTTAATTAAATGAATGAAATGAGTATCAACATTTTGATTCCAATTATTTAATTAGTAGGTTTTGACTAAAGATCTGAGGTAAATACTTTCACTGCACTATATGAGTTGGGCTTGGGGTATTTTCTAGCCAGGTGTGTATGTGTGAGTCGTGTATGTGTATGTGTGTGTGTGTGTGTAGGTCATGCGTGTGTGCATGCTTGCAGGTGAATGCATGCGTCTAACTAACCCAGTCCCAGGCGTTTGTCGACCCAGGCCAGTAGATCTTTGGTGTACTTAGACCAGGTCTTGGCATAGAGCAGAGCTGACTCCACCCCGCTGTCGTTCCTCTGCAGCGTCAGGTCAACATCCTCCTCCTCAGACAGCGCCACCTCTGGGCCTGGAGATGTAGTACAGGAGGAGCATCTATCATACAGTTTCTACTGTTGTTTCTACACGACTGCTTTTCACAGGGGAGGGGGGGTTCCTAACCACATGACCTAACAGATACAGTGAATCAGAGGAAGAATTATTCACACAGTTAAATGGGCAGTCCGCGATAGGTAAATTCATTTTTACCTATAAATTTGAGTGGTTAAATTTCCAGCCCCATTACCTCAGCTGTTTACCAAAACAGTGGCAGGGTGCCCGACCGGTGCTTTGATAATTGAGATTGCCCGGTTAAGCTGCTCTTTCAGTCCCATAGAGTCCATATGTATTCATGTGAGTTGACTAGGATAGTCTTAGACTGGGCTCTAGACTGGAGACCCACCCTACACTAAGCGATGAGAAAGCTAGGACAGGTATGAATGACACATTCAGTACACCTAGAAGTGTGACATATAGCAGCGTAAATCAACTTTTTTATTTAACTAGGGGAGTCAGTGATGAACAAATTCTTATTTTTCAATGACGGCCTAGGAACAGTGGTTTAACTGCCTTTGTTCAGGGGTAGAACGACACATTTTTTTACCTTGTCAGCCTGGGGATTCGATCTTGCAACCTTTCGGTTACTAGTCCAAACGCTCTAACCACTAGGCTACCCTGCCGCCCCAGAATGCAGGTATGAATGACAAAAAAACACTCCTATATAGTAAAAGCACAACATATAGCTTTATATGGCCTAGTTTTAAATTCTATGCTATGCGTGCATAGCGATGTCATAAAACCCTGTCATAACTTCTGACCTCACATCCTAGCTGCCTTCCATATGATTCAATACAGGCTTCAGCATTACAGAGCTAACACAGTCACCCCTCCCATCCATCTGCTTGGTATCTGGTTCTACAGAAACCCCATGCTGCATCCCCTATGGGCCCTGGTCTAAAGAAGTGCACTACCCCTATGGGCCCTGGTCTAAAGAAGTGCACTAATCCTATGAGCCCTGTGAGCCCTGGTCTAAAAGAAGTGCACTACCCCTATGAGCCCTGGTCTAAAGAAGTGCACTACCCCGATTGGCACTGGTCTAAAGTAGGGCACTACACAGAGACCAGGGGCACTACGCAGAGACTAGGGGCACTACACAGAGACTAGGGTGCCATTTGGGACTTGATCCATGTGTTTTGCATCACACAGAACTACTTCTACAACAGCCAAAGAATGTCAGCCATTTGGTGGTAAAAAGCCACAGCCCAGGCTGAACACCATCTGTAGCAGAATTAACAAGGGTATGTGCTAAAGGCTAAGGGCTAAAGGCTAAGGGTGGGGTCCACCACCATTAAAGGAATCTGAAGGTCTATATCATTTAGCTGCTTAGCTGACACTCAGTCAGCCCTAAGCTACTCACGATCTATGGAGATCTGCATAGCGGTAATGAGTTATTATTAATAGTACATTACAATAGTGGACGGACACATTTTACACATTTATCATTTAGCTACAGGTGATCTTATGTATGGGCTCCGCGTACATAAAGGACACCTGTAATGGATTACACTGTACATTCCAATAGGGTTGTTTCTTACACTTAGAAGCGTTATGTGTACAAGAGACAGTTCCTTCAGAAACTATTACAAAGTAGGATTCAACGATCTACACAAAATAATACAATGTCAAAGTAGAAGAAAAATTCTAACATTTCAAATGAAATGTATGGAAAATAAAACACTAATATATATTGATTAGATAAGTACCCCCCCGAGTTAATACATGTTAGAATGACCTTTGACAGCGATTACAGCTGTGAGTGTTTCTGGGTAAATCTAAGAGCTTTGCACACCTGGAGTGCACAATATTTGCCAATTATTCTTTTCTTTTTTTTTTCTCATCTTCAAGCTCTGTCAAGTTGGTTGTTGATCATTGCAAGACAGCCATTTTAAAGTCTTGCAATAGATTTATAAGCCAATTTAAGTCAATACCTTTTACAAAAAAAATAAAAAAAATCCCTAGTTCTTGACAATGACAAGCATACCCATAACATGATGCAGCCACCACTATTCTTGGAAATATGAAGAGTGGTATTCAGTGATTTGTTGTGTTAGATTTGCCCCAAACATAACACTTTGTATTCTGGACAAAAAGTGAATTTCTTTGCAACATTTTTTTGCAGTATAACTTTAAGTGCCTTATTGTAAACAGGATGCATGTTTTGGAATATTTGTATTCTGTACAGGCTTCTTTTTCACTCTGTCAATATGATTAGTATTATGGCATAACTACAATGTTGTTGATCCATCCTCAGTTTTCTTATCAGCCATTAAACTCAAACTTTTAAAATCACAATTGACCTCATGGTGAAATCCCTGAGCTGTTTCCTTCCTCTCCAGCAACTGAGTTAGGAAAGACACCTGTCTCTTTGTAGTGACTGGGTGTATTGATACACTATCGAAAGTATAATTAATAACTTCACCATGCTCAAAAGGGATATTCAAGGTGGTGGGCGTGGTAGGGGAGTGACAATAGGTGCGGTCAGCCCATCAGCACAACTAGATGTTTTATTGGAGGCCCAATCTTGGCGGTGTGGAGAAATTTGTGAATTTTTAAGCCAATTTCCAGCAATTATATACATTTCCACATGGAGGTGAGACATTTTTGCAGTTTTAAAGCTAATTTCCTATAATTCTACACAGTGCCATGGAGCTGAGAGAAATGTTGCAGTTTTAAAGCTAATTTCAGCAATTCTATGCCTTTTGCCTGACTAATGTTCAGAGCTGGGACGAAGAAAACACCCTTCTCTTACGGAAGCAATTTTACTTATGTCGACAATTTCTGTGATTAGGCTACACAACATTCCTGTAGATTTTTTTGGGGTTCTAAAACCATTATTTGGTCAACAGTAACGTACAGTAACCTGCAATGGTAGTATCTGCCCTGTCGCCGTGTCGCCGCTGACTCCCTCTCCCTCTTTGTACACAGATGCATTCTGATGAGCAAGCATTACTGACAGTTGAGCAACATTTCAAAAATGTAAATTGTGGGAAAGACAACGTTTTTAAAACTACAGTTTCTGTTTATGAATTATTATTTTTTTTAAATAGGAGGTTCTCAGCTTTATGTGAGTATTAACAATTATTTCTCATCTGTTAATATAGAGGACATAACACCACTTTACAAACAGAGAAAGTAATTGAGATGATCCGCCAGCGGAATGGATGTAAAAAAAAAAAAAAAAAAGTTTATTGTTCGATGAATTGCATGGATAACTACCAACAATATCATATTTCAAGTTAGCAAACTAGCTAATGTGTTTCCCACTTTCTCAGGTGGTAAATAATGTAGCATATAGCCTAGGCCAAAAGAACATTCAAAATAATCTCTAAAGAGTTAAAAATAACTCCCTACTGTTGACATCAAAATATCCACCATTCATTCCCTGAACACGTAAGAGAAAATAGCCAACATCATTCATGTCTTACTTGGCACTAGAAAAATTCAGTCTAGAGCCCTGCCACTAACGGAAAGTAACTGCCCATTAAAACATATTGGTGTATTTATCATTATCAAGCAAAATGGGTCAATTTATGGCCGTATGACTGTTTGTCCATATCACCTAGATCTACTAATGTGTAACTTTGCGCAAACATAATAACAAAATCAATACTGCTAAATTAAATAGTTTTTTAAATTTTTTTACTCCCTGATGGTCTAGCTTTATTTTGGTGTTCCTTCTTAAAGATGACATTCTTAAAATATACAGTGCATTCGGGAAAGTATTCAGACCCCTTGAATTTTCCACATTTTGTTACGTTACAGCCTTATTCTAAAATTCAAATCGTCCCCCCCCAATCTACACACAATACCCCATAACGACAAAGCATAAACAGGTTAAGACATTTTTTGCAAATGTATAAAAAAATTAAAAACAGAAATACCAGATTTACATAAGTATTCAGACACTTTGCTATGAGACTTGAAATTGAGCTCAGGTACATCCTATTTCCATTGATCATCCTTGAGATGTTTCTACATCTTGATTGGAGTCCACCTGTGGTAAATACAATTGATTGGACATGATTTGGAAAGACACATCCGTCTAAATATGGTCCCACAGTTGACAGTGCATGTCAGAGCAAAAACCAAGCCATGAGGTCGAAGGAATTGTCCGTAGAGCTGCGAAACAGGATTGTGTGGAGGCACAGATCTGGGGAAGGGTACCAAAAAATGTCTGCAGCAATGAAGAACCCCAAGAACACAGTGGCCTCCATTCTTAAATGGAAGAAGCTTGGAACCACCAAGACTCTTCCTAGAGCTGGCCGCCTGAGCAATCGGGGGAAAAGGGCCTTGGTCAGGGAGGTGACCAAGAACCCAATGGTCACTCTGACAGAGCTCCTCTGTGGAGATGGGAGAGCCTTCCAGAAGGACAACCATCTCTGCAGCACTCTAGCAATCAGGCCTTTATGGTAGAATGGCCAGACAGAAGCCCCTCCTTAGTAAAAGGCACATGACAACCCGCTTGGAGTTTTCCAAAAAGGTACCTAAAGGACTCTCAGACCATGAGAAACAAGATTCACTGTTCTAATGAAACCAACATTGAACTCTTTGGTCTGAATGCCAAGCATCACATCTGGAGGAAAGCTGGAACTATCCGTACGGTGAATCATTGTGGTGGCAGCGTCATGCTGTGGGGATGTTTTTCAGCAGCAGGGATTGGGCTCCCGAGTGGTGCAGCGGTCTAAGGCACTGCATCTCAGTGCAAGAGGCATCACTACAGTCCCTGGTTTGAATCCGGGCTGTATCACATCCGGCTGTGATTGGGAGTCCCATAGGGCGACACAAGATTGCCCAAAGGTTGTCCAGGTTTGGCTGGGGTAGGCTGTCATTGTAAATAAGAACTTGTTCTTAACTGACTTGCCTAGTTAAATAAAGGTTAAATAAAAAAATGTTAGGTCAGGATCAAGGTAAACGGAGCAAAGTACAGCGAGATCCTTGATGAAAACCTGCTCCAGAGTGCTCAGGATCTCAGACTGGGGCGAAGGTTCACCTTCCAACAGGACAACGAGCCTAATCACACAGCCAAGAAAATGCAGGAGTGGCTTTGGGACAAGTTTCTGAATGTCCTTGAGTGGCCCAGCCAGAGCCCGGACTTGAACCTGAATGAACATTTCTGGAGAGACCTGAAAATAGCTCTGCAGCAACGCTCCCCATCCAACCTGACAGAGCTTAAGAGGATCTGCAGAGAAGAATGGGAGAAACTCCCCAAATACAGGTGTGCCAAGCTTGTAGTGTCATATCCAAGAAGACTTGAGACTGTAATCGCTGCCAAAGGTGCTTCAACAAAGTACTGAGTAAAGGATCTGAATACTTATGTAAATGTGATATTTCCATTTTATATGTAAAAAAAAACTGTTTTTGCTGTGTCATTATGGGTTATTGACCATGGTTACTGATCAAAACCTTAGAAAAACCTTACCAAAAGTACAGGCTCAGTGAGCACAGCCTTGTCATTGAGAAGGGTAGACACAGGAAAACCTGGCTCCCTGTAGAGGAAAGGCTGTGCAACCACTGCACAACAGCAGAACCTGAGACGGAGCTGTATTTCCTGACAAAATGTAAAAAATATAAAACAATTAGAGAGTGTCATTTCCCCAAATTTGAAACCCTCATTCAAGGTTTCAAAAGATCTCTCTGATGAGAATAGACTACCCATCCTGTTGGGGGAAGACGCAGAGAGCTGTGGGTTGGCAGCGCACTACATTGCTGCCTGCCATAAGATGAGGGACGGTGTCTGACAGACCTATATGCTTATTGTTCAATGTATGGTTATTTTGACCCTTGGTTACTGTTGTCCCGTCGACAATTTTGATTATATTAATATTGTAAATCTCCAAAGAAAGCTGTGGCAATGTGCACATTGTTACGTCATTCCAATAAAGCGAATTGAGAGAGAGAGAGAGAGAGAGAGAGAGAGAGAGAGAGAGAGAGAGAGAGAGAGAGAGAGAGAGAGAGAAGGCTGTGCAACCACAGCATAGCCTGAGACAGAGCTGCATTTCCTGACAAAATGTCAAAAGTATAAAACTACTAGAGTCATTTCCCCAAATTTGGGGAAATGACACTCAAGGTTCTGATGAGAATAGGCTACCCGTCCTGTTAGGGGAGGACGCAGAGAGCTGTGGGTTGGCAGCGCACTACATTGCTGCCTGCCATAAGATAAGGGACAGTGTCTGACAGACCAATCAAACTGCACATGTCTTGTATGCTTATTGTTCAATGTATGGTTATTTTGACCCTTGGTTATTGTTACTGTTGTCCCGTTGACAGTTTTGAACTCTATTCAATCAGAATAGAAAAAAAAATATATATACACTTTACGCCTCAAATTAAGAAGTTGACTCTCGCTAGCACAACAAAAACCTAGCTAGCAGGCTAACAAGCTAGCCAGAAAAAAAAGCTAGAACAAACCTTTATTTATTCCACCTTTATTTAACCAGGAAGGCCAGTTGAGAACAAGTCCTTTATTTAACCAGTTCTCATTTACAACTGTGACCTGGCCAAGATAAAGCAAAGCAGTTTCGACAACATACAACAACACAAGAGTTACACATGGAGTAAAAACAAACATACAGTCAATAATACAGTGGAAAAATTAAGTCTATATACAATGTGAGCAAATGAGGTGAGATAAGGGAGGTAAAGGCAATAAATAGGCCATGGTGGCGAAGTAAATGTCGTCTGCGTAGAGGTGGATCAGAGAATCACCAGCAGCAAGAGCGACATCATTGATATATACAGAGAAGAGAGTCGGCCCAAGAATTGAACCCTGTGGCACCCCCATAGAGACTGCCAGAGGCCCGGACAACAGGCCCTCAGATCTGACACACTGAACCTTGTAAGGGGAGTTACATCAAATGACCAAACTGAGTGAGTAAAGCAAAAAGGAGCACGGACTCTTAACTTTAAACATATCTTCTGTTTTTTTTTGTGTGAATATTTCACTATTTTTGCTGGCTTTTGAGCTTGCTAGGTAGCAACAGCAGAAGACAAACAAAATGGGTTGCCATGGCAACGGCGCAGCAGGACAGAGCAGCAGCAGAGCCCAGAGGCACCATGTCCCCACTCCCCCTCAACGTCCATTATCCACCTCCCAGAGGCCAAAAATGACACAACGAGGAAAGCTTTTAAAACAGAAACTACTAAAGTGGAGGCCAGAAACTCTTTTTTGCAGACCTACACAAAAAAACTGTGATAGGAGTAACCTCATCTTTCTCACTGACCAGCCAAACGCATGGCGCTCAGCGGTCTGTAATGGGTGGAAGCTGAAAGTCAGACAACCCCCTGACAGCACCATGATAACAATCAACCTCTACAAGACTGGGACTGTCATGGTGTCAGGTGACAGACTGGGACTGTCATGGTGCCAGGTAACAGACTGGGACTGTCATGGTGTCAGGTAACAGACTGGGACTGTCATGGTGCCAGGTAACAGACTGGGACTGTCATGGTGCCAGGTAACAGACTGGGACTGTCATGGTGTCAGGTAACAGACTGGGACTGTCATGGTGTCAGGTAACAGACTGGGACTGTCATGGTGCCAGGTAACAGACTGGGACTGTCATGGTGTCAGGTAACAGACTGGGACTGTCATGGTGCCAGGTAACAGACTGGGACTGTCATGGTGCCAGGTAACAGACTGGGACTGTCATGGTGCCAGGTAACAGACTGGGACTGTCATGGTGCCAGGTAACAGACTGGGACTGTCATGGTGCCAGGTAACAGACTGGGACTGTCATGGTGCCAGGTAACAGACTGGGACTGTCATGGTGCCAGGTAACAGACTGGGACTGTCATGGTGCCAGGTAACAGACTGGGACTGTCATGGTGTCAGGTAACAGACTGGGACTGTCATGGTGCCAGCTAACATCAGGCTGTTTGAAACAGACTTTCAGACTATTAAGGAGAGAGCGGAGAGAGAAGACACCACCAGTGACATGCCCTCCCACCAGCACCACCCTCACCCCTACTCTCCCCACCCAAAAAAGGCACATCCAGCACCTCTCTTCCCACCATAGTGGAGGACACACCCCAGGAGGAGAGCGACCCCCCTCAGTGCAGAGCAGGCTCAGGCCCTCCTCACCACCATGGCTGCCATGAGGGATGAGTTCACCAGACTGGAGGGGGGAGGTGGTCCTGCTCAGTGTGAGAGCAAACAGCCACCAGATATCCACACCTTAGAGGAGCTCCTAACCAAGGTACGGACAGAGCAGGACAGCAGCCTTGCAACACAGCTGAAAGAGGTTCAGCAAGAGAGACGGACTCAAGAGAGCTGGCTGATCTAACAAAGGAGGTGAGAGAGCTCCTAAAGGACAGGCAGAGCAGTAATAAAGAGCTGACCACACTAAGAGAGGACAGGCTGCAGGAGCAGCTAGATCACCACTCTATGACCTGCCCTCACACAGCAGAGGGGCCCACCTCAACCAGCCAGGTCTCCCCAGCCCTGCCCTAACACAGCAGAGGGGCCCACCTCAACCAGCCAGGCTTCCCCAGCCCTGCCTGCTGCACACCTTCCCAGCCCACAGAGACAGAGACTCAGGGGGAATGTTAATATGGTATAAAACTGAACTAACTCAATCAATCGAATTGATCAAAAATCAACAAGGAGGCTAACATATAAAAACATCCTCCTCTGTGCCACAAACAGTTGAAGTCGGAAGTTGACATACACCTTGGACAAATACATTTAAACTCAGTTTTTCACAATTCCAGACATTTAATCCTAGTAAAAATTCCCTGTTTTAGGTCAGTTAGGATCACCACTTTATTTTAAGAATGTGAAATGTCAGAATAATAGTAGAGAGAATGATTTATTTCAGCTTTTATTTCTTTCATCACATTCCCAGTGGGTCAGAAGTTTACATACACTCAATTAGTATTTGGTAGCATTGCCTTTAAATTGTTTAACTTGGGTCAAACGTTTTGGGTAGCATTCCACAAGCTTCCCACAATAAGTTGGGTGAATTTTGGCCCATTCCTCCTGACAGAGCTGGTGTAACTGAGTCAGGTTTGTAGGCCTCCTTGCTCGCACACAATTTTTCAGTTCTACCCACAAATCTTCTATCGGATTGAAGTCAGGGCCACTCCAATACCTTGACTTTGTTGTCCTTAAGCCATTTTGCCACAACTTTGGAAGTATGCTTGGGGTCATTGTCCATTTGGAAGACCCATTTATAACCAAGATTTAACTTCCTGACTGATGTCTTGACATGTTGCTTCAATATATCCACATAATTTTCCATCCTCATGCCATCTATTTTGTGAAGTGCACCAGTCCCTCCTGCAGAAAAGCACCCCCACAACATGATGCTGCCACCCTGTGCTTCACGGTTGGGATGGTGTTCTTCGGCTTGCAAGCGTCCCCCTTTTTCCTCAAAACATAACGATGGTCATTATGGCCAAACAGTTCTATTTTTGTTTCATCAGGCAAGAGGACATTTCTCCAAACAGTACAATCTTTGTCCCCATGTGCAGTTGCAAACAGTAGTCTGGCTTTTTTATGGCGGTTTTGGAGCAGTGGCTTCTTCCTTACTGAGTGGCCTTTCAGGTTATGTGGATATAGGACTCGTTTTACTGTCGATATAGATACTTTTGTACCCGTTTCCTCCAGCATCTTCACAAGGTCCTTTGCTGTTGTTCTGGGATTGATTTGCACTTTTTGCACCAAAGCACGTTCATCTCTAGGAGACAGAACGCGTCTCCTTCCTGAGCGGTATGACGGCTGCGTGGTCCCATGGTGTTTATACTTGCGTACTATTGTTTGTACAGATGTACGTGGTACCTTCAGACATTTGGAAATTGCGCCAAAGGATGAACCAGACTTGTGGAGGTCTACAATTTTTTTTCTGAGGTCTTGGCTGATTTCTTTTGATTTTCCCATGATGTCAACCAAAGAGGCACTGAGTTTGAAGGTAGGCCTTGAAATACATCCACAGGTACACCTCCAATTGACTCAAAGTCAGTCAATTAGCTTATTAGAAGTTTCTAAAGCCATGACATAATTTTCTGGAATTTTCCAAGCTGTTTAAAGGCACAGTCAACTTAGTGTATGTAAACTTCTGACCCACTGGAATTGTGATACAGTGAATTATAAGTGAAATAATCTGTCTGTAAACAATTATTGGAAAAATTACCTGTGTCATGCGCCAAGTAGATGTCCTAACCGACTTGCCAAAACTATAGTTTGTTAACAAGAAATGTGTGGAGTGGTTGAAAAACGAGTTTGTGAAATGTGAACTTCCAACTTCAACTGTATGTTCCACCCCTCAAAGTCACCCTACTTTAATGAAGAGAGTTTCTCCATTCTAGAGGGGGAGATGAGTCACTTTCAGGCCCAAGGCAACATACTGGTCTGTGGAGACCCGAATGCTAGAACAGACACTATTAACAGTCATGGGAATAAACACCTACCAGGAAGCAACAACCTTTCCCTCCCCACATACCCCCTCCCCAGAAACAACTATGACAAAGTGAAAAATTAAAATGGAGTACAGCTCGTGAAGCTCTGTCGAACACTGGGTCTGTACATAGTCAATGGTAGGCTGAGAGGGGACTCTTTTGGTAGGTACACCTACAGCTCATCCCTTGGCAGCAGCACTGTAGACTACTTCCTCACCGACCTCAACCCAGAGTCTCTCAGAGCTTTCACAGTCAGCCCACTAACACCTCGCTCAGACCACAGTAAAATCACAGCGTATCTGAGAAAAGCGGAACCCAACCATGAAGCATCACGGCCCAAGAAATGGTACTAAAACAGACCACTAGATACAGAAATCTCAAAAACAAAATTGTAGCCAAAAAATACAATCCGTCCTGGACAACGTTTTAGTCTTAACATTCTGCTGCAACAATGAAGGTGTAAACTTGGCCGTTTGGAACATACACTTCATATATGACAAATTAGCCTCCTTGGCTAATCTACAGAAACATAAGAGGAAACCGCCCCAAAAAATACATCTAAATCAAAAACAGAGAACCACACAACCAAAAAATATACACCTTCAATAAGGCGGGAAGCAATACAAACACACCCTAAGAACAAAAAAGGAACAGCACATTAGAAATCAGCTGGATGGAATTGAGGAATCCATAGAATCAAACCACTTCTGGGAGAATTGGAATAAATTAAACAAACCTCATCATGAGGGATTGGATATGTGAAGAAACCACTTAGCAAACCTCTACAGCAATATAACGAGGAGCCCAGAACAAAAATATATACAAGAAACATTACAAATCCTTGAAATCAGCAGTCAAAGATTATTTCAGAATCCTGTGGATACCCCAATTACAGAATAATAATTATTGGAAAAACTATGCACTCTCTCCAACCCAAAAAAGCCTGTGGTGCTGATGGTATTTTAAATGAAATGATCAAATATACACACCACAAATTCAAATTTGGCTATACTCAAACTCCTCAACATTATCCTCACCGCAGGTATTTTCCCCGATATTTGGAACCTTAGATTGATCACACCAATCTATAAAAATGGAGACAAATTTGACCCAAATAATTACAGAGGAATAGCAGACTACATAATTTCCTTGATGAACACCACCTGAGCAGAAGATTGGATTTAAAAAATATTATCGTACAACTGACCACATTTCCACCCTCCACACTCAAACAAGTTAACCAAAACAAAAGGTACAATCTACTCCTGTTTTGTAGACTTCAAGTAATAATTTGATTCAATTTGGCACAAAGGTCTTTTTATAGACTAATAGAAAGTGGTATTGGAGGGAAAATGTGATATTATGAAATAACACTAAAAATAAAAAATAAATATTAAAATTGGCAACAAGCAAACAGACAGGGCAGCTCAAGACCAACACTATTTAACGTCTACATTAATTAATTGGCAAAAACATTAGAAGAATGGGCAGCACCTGGTCTCACCCTAAACAACACTGATATCAAGTGTCTGCTGTACACAGATGACCTGGTGCTGCTGTCTCCCACTAAGGAGGGTCTGCTGTAGACAGAGGACCTGGTGCTGCTGTCTCCCACTAAGGAGGGTCTGCTGTAGACAGATGACCTGGTGCTGCTGTCTCCCACTAAGGAGGGTCTACTGTAGACAGATGACCTGGTGCTGCTGTCTCCCACTAAGGAGGGTCTGCTGTAGACAGATGACCTGGTGCTGCTGTCTCCCACTAAGGAGGGTCTGCTGTAGACAGATGACCTGGTGCTGCTGTCTCCCACTAAGGAGGGTCTGCTGTACACAGATGACCTGGTGCTGCTGTCTCCCACTAAGGAGGGTCTGCTGTAGACAGATGACCTGGTGCTGCTGTCTCCCACTAAGGAGGGTCTGCTGTAGACAGATGACCTGGTGCTGCTGTCTCCCACTAAGGAGGGTCTGCTGTACGCAGATGACCTGGTGCTGCTGTCTCCCACTAAGGAGGGTCTGCTGTAGACAGATGACCTGGTGCTGCTGTCTCCCACTAAGGAGGGTCTGCTGTAGACAGATGACCTGGTGCTGCTGTCTCCCACTAAGGAGTGTCTGCTGTACGCAGATGACCTGGTGCTGCTGTCTCCCACTAAGGAGGGTCTGCTGTAGACAGATGACCTGGTGCTGCTGTCTCCCACTAAGGAGGGTCTGCTGTAGACAGATGACCTGGTGCTGCTGTCTCCCACTAAGGAGGGTCTGCTGTAGACAGATGACCTGGTGCTGCTGTCTCCCACTAAGGAGGGTCTGCTGTAGACAGATGACCTGGTGCTGCTGTCTCCCACTAAGGAGGGTCTGCTGTAGACAGATGACCTGGTGCTGCTGTCTCCCACTAAGGAGGGTCTGCTGTAGACAGATGACCTGGTGCTGCTGTCTCCCACTAAGGAGGGTCTGCTGTAGACAGATGACCTGGTGCTGCTGTCTCCCACTAAGGAGGGTCTGCTGTAGACAGATGACCTGGTGCTGCTGTCTCCCACTAAGGAGGGTCTGCTGTAGACAGATGACCTGGTGCTGCTGTCTCCCACTAAGGAGGGTCTGCTGTAGACAGATGACCTGGTGCTGCTGTCTCCCACTAAGGAGGGTCTGCTGTACACAGATGACCTGGTGCTGCTGTCTCCCACTAAGGAGGGTCTGCTGTAGACAGATGACCTGGTGCTGCTGTCTCCCACTAAGGAGGGTCTGCTGTAGACAGATGACCTGGTGCTGCTGTCTCCCACTAAGGAGGGTCTGCTGTACACAGATGACCTGGTGCTGCTGTCTCCCACTAAGGAGGGTCTGCTGTAGACAGATGACCTGGTGCTGCTGTCTCCCACTAAGGAGGGTCTGCTGTAGACAGATGACCTGGTGCTGCTGTCTCCCACTAAGGAGGGTCTGCTGTACACAGAGGACCTGGTGCTGCTGTCTCCCACTAAGGAGGGTCTGCTGTAGACAGATGACCTGGTGCTGCTATCTCCCACTAAGGAGGGTCTGCTGTAGACAGATGACCTGGTGCTGTTGTCTCCCACTAAGGAGGGTCTGCTGTACACAGAGGACCTGGTGCTGCTGTCTCCCACTAAGGAGGGTCTGCTGTAGACAGATGACCTGGTGCTGCTGTCTCCCACTAAGGAGGGTCTTCTGTACACAGATGACCTGGTGCACCTAGATCATCTGCACAGTTTCTGTCAGACCTGGGCTCTGACGTTAATCACAGTTTCTGTCAGACCTGGGCTCTGACCGTTAAATCACAGGTTCTGTCAGACCTGGGCTCTGACCGTTAAATCACAGGTTCTGTCAGACCTGGACTCTGACCGTTAAACCCCCCCCTCCAAAAAAAATGAATATAATGATATTACAAAAAAGGTCAGGAAATCAGGATGAAAAATATAAATTCTATTAGGACACAGTTCTATTAGAACACACTAAAAACGTCAAGTATCCAGGACTAAATATCAGCAACACAGGTAGCTTGTGTGAATGAGTGAACGAGCTGAGAGACAAACTAAGAAGAGCATTCTATGCCATTAAAAGGAACATTAAAAATCTAAATTCCAATTAGAATCTGGCTCAACATTTTCCAATTAGTTATAGAACCAATTGCTCCTCTACATGGCAGCGAAGTACGGGTCTGTTGTCTAATAAAATAAAGCAGGTAGAGCAGAATGAGGCCAACAACCCCCTCTTTATTCAAATAGGGAAAAAAAGAGCCATCACATTTTACAGCCATCTAAAAACAAGTGACCCCAAAACATTCCATCACACAGCTCTACAATGTCATGAGATGAAACAAGAGTCCCCTCAGCCAGCTGGTTCTGAGGCTCAGTTCACCAACCCAAACCAACCCCGTAGAGCCTCAGGACAGCACTCAGAAAATATGGCCCAACCAAATAATCACAAAGCAAAAATAAAAATATATCACCTATTGGAAAGACACCATAAAGAAATCTAAGTAAACTTCAGTACTATTTGTCTCTAAACAGACTGTACCTGGTGGCAGAATATCTGACCACTGTGACTGAGAGAAAACTGAGGACAGTCTGGCTATAGAGACCGGTCGTCACAGACAAACCTGGCTGCCCAGAGAGGACAGTCTGGCTATAGAGACCGGTCGTCACAGACAAACCTGGCTGCCCAGAGAGGACAGTCTGGCTATAGAGACCGGTCGTCACAGACAAACCTGGCTGCCCAGAGAGGACAGTCTGGCTATAGAGACCGGTCGTCACAGACAAACCTGGCTGCCCAGAGAGGACAGTCTGGCTATAGAGACCGGTCGTCACAGACAAACCTGGCTGCCCAGAGAGGACAGTCTGGCTATAGAGACCGGTCGTCACAGACAAACCTGGCTGCCCAGAGAGGACAGTCTGGCTATAGAGACCGGTCGTCACAGACAAACCTGGCTGCCCAGAGAGGACAGTCTGGCTATAGAGACCGGTCGTCACAGACAAACCTGGCTGCCCAGAGAGGACAGTCTGGCTATAGAGACCGGTCGTCACAGACAAACCTGGCTGCCCAGAGAGGACAGTCTGGCTATAGAGACCGGTCGTCACAGACAAACCTGGCTGCCCAGAGAGGACAGTCTGGCTATAGAGACCGGTCGTCACAGACAAACCTGGCTGCCCAGAGAGGACAGGCTGTGCTCACTCTGCTCCAGGGGAGAGGTAGAGAGAGAGCTGCATTTCCTATTACACTATGACTAAATACTCAGACCTAAGAGAATATTTCTTTCCCAAAATTATCATTCAGTACAAAGAATTTGAAAAAATATAAAAGATGAAATATTTATTGGGTGAAAAGCCACAATTGTGCAGTTTTGGCAGCCAAATATATGTCCCCCGGCCACCACCTAAATGACAGCCAGTGAAAAGTGCAATGTAATGTCAATTAATATTTCCCATTTCGTTTTGTCTTTCATACCAGGTCATGTGTCTTCTCAGTCAGGTTGAGACTGGTCTACTACTATTGCTGTAATGTATTATTATTCTCATTAATATTGTTGTTGTAGTTGCTGTTAATGGTAATGGAAAACAAAGAAAAAGGAAACAGAAGAAAAAGGGAGAGAAGAAATAACTAAATGAGACTCTTACCCACTAGGTCATTCTTCCACCCAGAATCCTTCTCTGGAACACATCTCCCAGAATCCACAGAGAGATTCTCAGAAGACTAGAAATAACACAACATGGAGACATTTCTTCAATATAGTTGTCTGCATTTGTCATTTTGGAACTGTTTTGCAAAAAAATAAATACATTTGATCACAAAAAAACAACCAAAATATTTATATATTTTTTTCCACTTGTATCTACTTTACTGAAAACGTTCTGTAAACCGAACATTCAACACAATTCAACAGGGTTTAGACTACATTTAGAATCGTTCACAGAGTCAGTGTCTGATGGCATACCCTGCTTCTCCTGGTAGGTGGGATCCCCAACCCTGATTGGCTGTCCACATCTCCCATAAGAAAGTCAGACACTCTGAGGAGGAAGTCAGGAAGAAGACGAGTCAGCATTATCAAGTGAGCAAGACTAGCAAAGCTAAGTATCCCAGACTAGAGGTTTAAATATAGTTGATTTGAATAAATAGGCCTAACAAAAAGACAAGTGAGCAATACTGAGAAAACTAAGTGATCCAAGACTAGGAGGTTAAAACATATTTATTCAATCAAATAACAAAGAGTCCAAGGCTAGAGGTTAAAGATAAGTGTCCAAGTTAAAAAAAAAAAGGGTAGTTACATATTTATGTAGACCATTACCTAACAATGTTCAGTGTGGTTTAAGTGAAATGTTCATGTGGACATAGTTAACATGAGCCTATTCATCATTTGTACTATTACAATCAAGACTTGTTCTTTTGACTGTTAGCAGAAAATATATAATCTCTGGCCAACTGACAAGAGGTTACTAAAAAGCCAACAACAGTGTTGAAAAAAGGTAAACAAAAAAAGTCGTACTCACACATTGCCAAATGTGAATGCCAAAGTGTCAATGGACGCGTGTATCTCGCCAAATATAGCGGTTTTGTTTTCTTGGTTTACCTCCTTGAAGTTAATTCCTGTTGGAAAGTGATAAAAACCACATGAGAACATCAACCAGAGACCAAATTACATTCAACAAGCCAGCAAACAGGCAACAAAAAGCAGTCAGAGTTAGCCTGGTCATAGAATTAGCCTGGTCATAGAGTTAGCCTGGTCATAAAGCTAGCCTGGTCATAGAGTTAGCCTGGTCATAGAGTTAGCCTGGTCATAGAGTTAGCCTGGTCATAAAGCTAGCCTGGTCATAGAGTTAGCCTGGTCATAGAGTTAGCCTGGTCATAAAGCTAGCCTGGTCATAGAGTTAGCCTGGTCATAAAGCTAGCCTGGTCATAAAGCTAGCCTGGTCATAGAGTTAGCCTGGTCATAGAGTTAGCCTGGTCATAAAGCTAGCCTGGTCATAGAGTTAGCCTGGTCATAGAGTTAGCCTGGTCATAGAGTTAGCCTGGTCATAGAGTTAGCCTGGTCATAGAGTTAGCCTGGTCATAAAGCTAGCCTGGTCATAAAGCTAGCCTGGTCATAAAGCTAGCCTGGTCATAGAGTTAGCCTGGTCATAGAGTTAGCCTGGTCATATAGCTAGCCTGGTCATAAAGCTAGCCTGGTCATAAAGCTAGCCTGGTCATAGAGTTAGCCTGGTCATACAGTTAGCCTGGTCATAAAGCTAGCCTGGTCATAAAGCTAGCCTGGTCATAGAGTTAGCCTGGTCATAAAGCTAGCCTGGTCATAAAGCTAAATAATGGATCTGTATGTTGTCAGCATGACAACACACACACACACACACACACACACACACACACACACACACACACACACACACACACACACACACACACACACACACACACACACACACACACACACACAACACAGTAAGATGGCTGTCATGTTAGATCAACACTATAATGGCTTCATTAATTGGGCTGATTTAATTCAATTTAGTCATTTCATTCATTAGGGCCTACAGTAAATGAAGCACTTAAGAAATAAGCTACATGTAATAACTTCCTAGTTTCTGTAGATGCAGATAGTAAGGCAACTGTGTATTAGGATTTATATATATATATATATTTTTTTTTTCATGGACTTTGGAAAAGGTGTTGACACTAAACATGCCAAATCAGTGTGATAGCTCTTTCAGAACCATTAACTCACACAATATGACCACGACATGTTGAAAGCACCGAGCTGTCTGTTCAAATGATTAGCACACAGCTCAGACATCCATGTATACCCCAAAAAACATGCCACCAGAGGTCTTTTCACAGTTCCCAAGTCCAGAACAGACTATGGGAAACACACAGTACTACACAAAGCCATGACTACATGGAACTCTATTCCACATCAGGTAATGCAGTCAAATTAGATAAATAAAATACACCTTATGGAACAACGGGGACTGTGAAGAGACACACACACACACACAGTAATATTGTTGTATGGTGATATTATACATGTTGTATTGTACATATGTAGTGGTGTAGGGATGTTATATGATGTGCTGTTTTATCTTTTGTTTCATATGTAATGTAAGTAAGTGCCTTAATGTGTTTTGGACCCCAGGAAGAGTAGCTGCTGTCTTGGCAGGAACTAATGGGGATCCATAATAAACCCCAGGAAGAGTAGCTGCTGTCTTGGCAGGAACTAATGGGGATCCATAATAAACCCCAGGCAGAGTATCTGCTGTCTTGGCAGGAACTAATGGGGATACATAATAAACCCCAGGAAGAGTAGCTGCTGTCTTGGCAGGAACTAATGGGGATCCATAATAAACCCCAGGAAGAGTAGCTGCTGTCTTGGCAGGAACTAATGGGGATCCATAATAAACCCCAGGCAGAGTAGCTGCTGTCTTGGCAGGAACTAATGGGGATACATAATAAACCCCAGGAAGAGTAGCTGCTGTCTTGGCAGGAACTAATGGGGATCCATAATAAACCCCAGGAAGAGTAGCTGCTGTCTTGGCAGGAACTAATGGGGATCCATAATAAACCCCAGGAAGAGTAGCTGCTGCCTTGGCAGGAACTAATGGGGATCCATAATAAACCCCAGGAAGAGTAGCTGCTGTCTTGGCAGGAACTAATGGGGATCCATAATAAACCCCAGGAAGAGTAGCTGTTGCCTTGGCAGGAACTAATGGGGATACATAATAAACTCCAGGAAGAGTAGCTGCTGTCTTGGCAGGAACTAATGGGGATCCATAATAAACCCCAGGATCCATAATAAATACAAACAGCAACCTGGGCAAAATTGTCACAAATACAGACATACTGTAAATGGATACTAACAGGAACACAGTCAGGGATGTCCATCTGGACCGGAACAGTCAGGGATGTCCATCTGGACCGGAACAGTCAGGGATGTCCATTTGGACCGGAACAGTCAGGGATGTCCATCTGGACCGGAACAGTCAGGGATGTCCGTCTGGACCGGAACAGTCAGGGATGTCCATTTGGACCGAAACAGTCAGGGATGTCCATCTGGACCGGAACAGTCAGGGTTGTCCATTTTGGACCGTTTTTCTGTGTCTAAAAAAATGTATTGGAAATCTTCTTGAAGCGCAGGAGAAGAGAATGGTGTAACCAAAGCATCAGATTATTATCAGGTGGTTTTCATACACTTTAATATGTACGTTTCCAATTCATATGTACTATCAGGTCAGACTCACTGAGCCGGTCAAGACTACAGCCATATTCCCTTTCCTGTGAGCAGCCCGAAAATACACTGTCCAAATGCTTTGAAGGAATATTGAGGACACAGAGTTTCGACGATTCTTCGAGAAGACAGCGGCGCACACGTTCGCTTTCTTACACAGGAAACAGTTCAGATCAGTATGCGAGACACAGAAGCCAGGTTGAGGAAGCCCAATAAAACATGCAGAGAGAGAGAGAGAAGAGGAATCAGACTTGACATAGTAGCTTCCTGTCTCTCCGCCACAGGAAACGACTCAGGCAGCTTGAATTCTCAGAAAACCTTTAAAACAACCACTGCAAAAAAAACTTACCCACTCCGTCTCTCTGTCTAGTCAACGGTCTGTCCGGTCAATTGGAGAGAACACTCCAAAAACCTCCTAGCTCTATTGTCTATGCTCTCCTCTGCCCTCCCTGTACAGAAGAGCAGTCTTCTCTTCATAACACTTTCTTGACACTTGAACTTTGTCCTGATGATGCAGTAGAGCCGACAAAACCAAAAAGACACAAAACTGAAACAAAAAGTCAAATTTCCGGTTCCCTTCAGGAGGGGGGGGGGGGGGTTGGAGAAGACGGGATCTCCACAGCCCACGTTCCAGGCCAGGGCAGCACCTCAGGAGGCCGAGGGGGTGATAGAGGTGTAGAGCGTGCCTCCCTGCCGTGAACGCTAGACAGCTGTTTGTTCTGCGCTCTGCTGCTGTGCTCTACTGGCCCCTGTAGAGGCAAGAGTGCGGAGCGTCTTCCTCAGGACATCCTGCAGTCCTACAACAATGATACCACCGCTGGCTGCCACCAATCGCAACGCGCCAAATATGGGAACTGCATCATTCACGCCCAGGCCAGGACGCATTGTGACTTTCCGTTCTTAAGAGCATGACAACACTGTCTGTGATCACAATGAGCCTGTTGCAGAGAGTTTCTTAGTGTGGTAGTTCTGCTGTCATTCTGTCTGTGATCACAATGACACACTATATTTTTCTTGACAGAGGACGACAATTTATGGGCTCATTGGTGTATGAAAAAATAGATGGCTAGAATAGGATCGAGAGAGAGAGAAACTGTTTTAGAACACAATTAAACTGTGAAACTTTAAAACTCTATAAACTCAGAACCCATAAAGCACAGTACAACAGCAAGCAGCTGACACTAATTGAAGAGTCTATAAACACAAAAAACTTCTGGCAAAATTGGAAAAAACCTAGGAACATCTAAACAAGAGGAATTAGCGATACAAAAATGGTGACACTACAACATTAAATTGATGCAAACACAGAGCAATGCCAAATTCATGAGAAGTTGAATGGATTAGAAAAAGCTAAAGGACAATCAAAATCCATTGGACCCTCCAATTACTGACCAGAAGCTCTATAAGAAACTTCAGGCCCTCAATTTAAAAATAATCATACAGCCTAAATGAGCTGCTCAAACTCACTAGTGCAAAAATAATTTCTATTGGCTATATTAAAACTGTTTAATTTGATCCTGAGTGTAGGTTATTTCCCTGACATCTGGAATCATAACCCCAATCTTTAAGAACAGAGACAAAATTTGACCCTAACAATTACAGAGGAATTTGTGTGAACAGTAACCTGGGGAAGGTTTTCTGTAGTATTATAAATGTAAGAGTTCTAAACTTCCTTAATAAAGCACAATGTCTTGAGTAAAAGCCAAATTGGATTTATATCAAAAACATCGCATGACTGATCATATTTATCCTCACACACCCTGATAGATAAACATGTCCACCAGCATTTGATTCTATTTGGCATACAGGACTGCTACAAAGTTACTTAAAGTGGTGTAGGGGGTAAAACATGACATAATTAAATCAATGTATACTGGCAATACGTGCAGCATCAAAATTGGCAAGAAAAGAACAGAATTCTTTAACCAGGGGCGAGGCCTTCGCCACAGTTGCAATCTGAGCCCTGCACTCTTCAATATTTACATCAACGAATTGGCTACTATTCTAGAAAAATCCTCAGCCCCTGGTGTTGGTCTCCACAATTCAAAGTAGCCAGCCTTTTCCTTGACAGCTTTGCACACTCTTGGCATTCTCTCAACCAGTTTTATGAGGTATTCACCTGGAATGCATTTCAATTAACAGGTGGGCCTTGTTAAAAGTTAATTTGTGGAATTTCTTTCCTTCTTAATGCATTGAGCCAATCAGTTGTGCTGAGTTCAATTACAAACCACATTTCCTGTTGCTGCAGGATTATTTTCATGCTTTAGCAAACAGGCTCAAATGAAAATTCTGTATGTAGCATAGCAGATATTTATAATATGGAAAATGTAAATTAAAATTACACAATGAAGTCACCTTAATGAGAAGGACTGGACAGTAACGAACAACAGACTGGCTGTTGTTTAATCTGAATGGAGTAGACAAAGAAAGACAGGGAGTGCAGCAAAATTGCCTCCATTAGCCGTGCTAGCTAGTTGGCTAACTTATCTGGCTAGCGTAGCCATCTTCTTTACATGGATGTGATGCGGTCACATGCATCCAAGCCAAACTGAAATCTGATCAGAAACACGTTGGGTCGTTTTTTCCCCCCCACAGCTTTCCATTTCCTTTACAACCGATCGGACTGATGTCATTTGGACATTTTGCACAGAAAATCGTTTCAAATATTTCTCCCCGGTCCCTAAACATCTTTGCAGATATGACCGAGAACAATTTAGTTGACATGGGTAAAGTTAGTTAGACATTCATTCTATTAGTTATGACATTGTGGTGAACCAGGCTTTATTTAATCTTCTAGGGCAACGTATGACAAAACGGAAAGTTGCCTGTATCTAATTATAGACAAGTTGACTATCAAAAAGCCAAAATGTCAGAAATTATAAAACAGAAACATCTAAATGAGGCAAAAAAATAATCTCAAGTCTGTTCTATGCTGCCTGCAACAGTAAGTATTTTCAGCGCATGCATGACCGACAGTCCCTGGTCGGAGCACCTCCTGAGCGCGTATTAATCCCGCTGTAGAATTAATTGCGGCTAGGTCGAACGACTAAAATGAACGAGTCCTGCCTTACACAGGAAGCGGCGCAGGTCCTAATCCAGGCACTTGTCATCTCCCGTCTGGATTACTGCAACTCGCTGTTGGCGGGGCTCCCTGCCTGTGCCATTAAACCCCTACAACTCATCCAGAACGCCGCAGCCCGTCTGGTGTTCAACCTTCCCAAGTTCTCTCACGTCACCCCGCTCCTCCGCACACTCTACTGGCTTCCAGTTGAAGCTCGCATCTGCTACAAGACCATGGTGCTTGCCTACGGAGCTGTGAGGGGAACGGCACCTCCGTACCTTCAGGCTCTGATCTGTCCCTACACCCAAACAAGGGCACTGCGTTCATCCACCTCTGGCCTGCTCGCCTCCCTACCTCTGTGGAAGCACAGTTCCCACTCAGCCCAGTCAAAACTGTTCGCTGCTCTGGCACCCCAATGGTGGAACAAGCTCCCTCACGACGCCAGGACAGCGGAGTCAATCACCACCTTCCGGAGACACCTGAAACCCCACCTCTTTAAGGAATACCTGGGATAGGATAAAGTAATCCTTCTAACCCTCCCCCCTACCCTTCCCCCCCAAAAAAAGATATAGATGTACTATTATAAAGTGGTTGTTCCACTGGATATCATAAGGTGATTGCACCAACTTGTAAGTCGCTCTGGATAAGAGCGTCTGCTAAATGACGGGAAAAAAAAAACGACTCATGCTCTCGAGTCTGTAAACAGTCGTTCAAAAAGAAAGAATGGTTGGCAAACTGCACCTCACTAGGACCCACGAGCTGACTTCCACCGCCAGAACAGTTTTCAACAGAATAAAAAGCCTGCATCCCAGTTTCCTTCAACCATACTGTTGATTGATCAAGAAAGATCCTTTTGACTCTTGACTGCGCTGGGACACATCTGTTAGTTGGGAGTTGGCACCTAGGACTTTAATTGTTTCTGAAAGTTGTAGACGTGAGAATAAATTATTATTGTCAACACAGTGCCACGCTGACAAAAGGAATTCTAAGTTTCTACTTTCTACAAAACCAAGACGTGATCATTCCGCCGAGGGAGAGATTCTTCTCTTGGCTTCAGCACAAGAATGTTCCAGAAGTTTGTAGATCTGCATACCAAATGGCACCCTATTATTCCCTAAATAGTGCAATACTTTTGACCAGGGCCCATAGGGATAGTAGTGCACTACTTTTGACCAGAGCCCATAGGGGTAGTAGAGCACTACTTTTGACCAGAGCCCATAGGGGTAGTAGTGCATTACTTTGGACCAGAGCCCATAGGGGTAGTAGAGCACTACTTTTGACCAGGGCCCATAGGGGTAGTAGTGCACTACTTTTGACCAGGGCCCATAGGGGTAGTAGTAGTGAACTACTTTTGACCAGGGCCCATAGGGGTAGTAGTAGTGAACTACTTTTGACCAGGGCCCATAGGGGTAGTAGTAGTGAACTACTTTTGACCAGGGCCCATAGGGGTAGTAGTAGTGAACTACTTTTGACCAGGGCCCATAGGGGTAGTAGTAGTGAACTACTTTTGACCAGGGCCCATAGGGGTAGTAGTGCACTACTTTTGACCAGAGCCCATAGGGGTAGTAGTAGTGCACTACTTTTGACCAGGGCCCATAGGGGTAGTAGTGCACTACTTTTGACCAGGGCCCATAGGGGTAGTAGTAGTGAACTACTTTTGACCAGGGCCCATAGGGAATAAGCATGATAAGTAAAAGAATAAAGATCTTCTTTCCTGAACGTTCAACAGTACAGAGTTGGAGAAAACCAAGTCATATCTTCGAAGAACTAATCAGAAGTGTGGATGAGGTGGCCTGTATGGTCTGGCGGTTAGAGCCGCAGACCACGGCATATACACCAGGGGAGGACGGCTCATAACAATGGCTGGAACAGAGCTAATAGAAAGGCATCAAACACCTGGGAAGAATGTGTTTGATACCATTCCACTATATTCCGCTCCAGCCATAACAACGAGCGTGTCCTCCCAAAATTAAGGTAGAACCAACCTCCTGTGATATTTACAGTGAGGGAATTAAAATGAAAATCAATTTATAACATTTTTGACATGCGTTTTTCTGGATTTTTTTGTTGTTATTCTGTCACTCACTGTTCAAATATACCTACCATTAAAATTATAGACTGATAATTTCTTTATCAGTGGGCAAACGTACAAAATCAGCAGGGGATCAAATACTTTTTCCCCCTCACTGTATGATATATACTACTCAAAAAAATAAAGGGAACACTTAAACAACACATCCTAGATCTGAATGAAAGAAATAATCTTATTAAATACTTTTTTCTTTACATAGTTGAATGTGCTGACAACAAAATCACACAAAAATAATCAATGGAAATCCAATTTATCAACCCATGGAGCTCTGGATTTGGAGTCACAGTCAAAATTAAAGTGGAAAACCACACTACAGGCTGATCCAACTTTGATGTAATGTCCTTAAAACAAGTAAAAATGAAGCTCAGTAGTGTGTGTGGCCTCCACGTGCCTGTATGACCTCCCTACAACGCTTGGGCATGCTCCTGGATCTCCTCCCAGACCTGGACTAAAGCATCCGCCAACTCCTGGACAGTCTGTGGTGCAACGTGGCGTTGGTGGATGGAGCGAGACATGATGTCCCAGATGTGCTCAATTGGATTCAGGTCTGGGGAACGGGCGGGCCACTCCATAGCATCAATGCCTTCCTCTTGCAGGAACTGCTGACACAATCCAGCCACATGAGGTCTAGCATTGTCTTGCATTAGGAGGAACCCAGGGCCAACCGCACCAGCATTTGGTCTCACAAGGGGTCTGAGGATCTCATCTCGGTACCTAATGGCAGTCAGGCTACCTCTGGCGAGCACATGGAGGGCTGTGCGGCCCCCCAAATAAATGCCACCCCACACCATGACTGACCCACCGCCAAACCGGTCATGCTGGAGGATGTTGCAGGCAGCAGAACGTTCTCCACGGCGTCTCCAGACTCTGTCACGTCTGTCACATGTGCTCAGTGTGAACCTGCTTTCATCTGTGAAGAGCACAGGGCGCCAGTGGCGAATTTGCCAATCTTGGTGTTCTCTGGCAAATGCCAAACCTCCTGCACGGTGTTGGGCTGTAAGCACAACCCCCAGCTGTGGACGTCGGGCCCTCATACCACCCTCATGGAGTCGGTTTCTGACCGTTTGAGTAGACACATGCACATTTGTGGCCTGCTGGAGGTCATTTTGCAGGGCTCTGGCAGTGCTCCTCCTGGTCCTCCTTGCACAAAGGCGGAGGTAGCGGTCCTGCTGCTGGGTTGTTGCCCTCCTACGGCCCCCTCCACATCTCCTGATGTACTGGCCTGTCTCCTGGTAGCGCCTCCATGCTCTGGACACTACGCTGACAGACACAGCAAACCTTCTTGCTACAGCTCGCATTGATGTGCCATCCTGGATGAGCTGCACTACCTGAGCCACTTGTGTGGGTTGTAGACGCCGTCTCATGCTACCACTAGAGTGAAAGCACCGCCAGCATTCAAAAGTTACCAAAACATCAGCCAGGAAGCATAGGAACTGAGAAGTGGTCTGTGGTCCCCACCTGCAGAACCACTCCTTTATTGGGGGTGTCTTGCTAATTGCCTATAATTTCCACCTGTTGTCTATTCCATTTGCACAACAGCATGTGAAATTTATTGTCAATCAGTGTTGCTCCCTAAGTAGACAGTTTGATTTCACAGAAGTGTGATTGACTTGGAGTTCCATTGTGTTGTTTAAGTGTTCCCTTTATTTTTTTGAGCAGTGTATATATATATATATATATATATATATATATATATATATATATATATATATATAACATAACAATTGAAATCCGCCCCAGTGCCCTTTGACTTGAACTCTCTCCTACCTTTCCTATCTAACGCAAATAAATTAAAAAAAAAGTTTTTTATTTATATAAAATTAAATGAAAATATGAGGATACTAACCTTTGACCTTAGCGATGACGGTCCCAGCAGCCCTGAGGATGTCTACAGAGTTGAGGGTCTGGTGTTTGCCGATGACAGACTTGAGAACACGCAGCAGCTCTCCCAACCTCTCCTGTACCCGCTGAGGGAGAGCGTCATGGGACTCTGGAAGAGGAGGACAAAGAGATCTGTCAAGTAAAATCTTTTAACAGAATAGGGTCGATAACTTCATTACGTAGTTGTCATAGCCGTCCTGGCTTTCGGGGGGAAAGATGAGAAAGAGAAACAGATTAGAGTATTGACATCAATTAAACATCGGAAAGAGATTTGAAACAATAATGATCCCACCACTACCACTGGCAGCTGCATCATTCAAGGCCATAGAAGAAGCCATTGTTCCCCACTGAGAAGCCTATAGGATGTGTGACCACCATCAGCTTGTTAGGTCTAGTGCCGTGTTCACGTGTTGGGGGGGGGGGGGTGATCAGAGGAACGGCTTGTTTACTTGAGAGAAACGACTTCCGAGCGTTCACGTGTTCGGAGCTCAGTAAGGAACACAAGAACCATTCTCACCATTGACAGTTGAAATCGCGGCCATGTTTGTTGCTATTTTCAGTGGGGTACGTGACGTCAGAGTTCAGCATGTGGGAAAGATCGGGGTCCAGAGATCATATCAGAGTTTCCATGTTGGAGTGTCGTTCACGTGCAGTAAGAAGGTCATGTTTACGAGTTCCAGACATGACGTGAAAGCGGCATAAGTGCTTTGGAGTGAATTATAGTTTGCATTTTTGACCAGACTAGAAAAAGGTGTTAGCTTGGAATTTTGGCAGTTTGAAATTTTACCACATTAGATTCTAGGTTACATAGCAGCCACGTATAATCTGTAAATTAAAATCAGAATTATGACCCGTTACATTGTGACCCTCAGGTCACCCATTGCAGAGAATGCATGGCATTGTTTTAGTGTTTACTGACGAGACAGCAATAACATAGTTAGTATGTCATTAGATGCAGACAACTGTCACGTTTCTGTCTCTGGACTGGGGTTGTGTAATACAGGAAACTACAGCTGTCGTGGTCAAGAGAAGCTGCAAGGACCGTTTGTGATGCAACTGTCCTGTTCCACTTTAGTCGACAAGTAAAATAAATGGCTTTGTTTTGTTTTAAATTTAAGAAAAGTAAAACAATCTCGCTGTACAGAGCAAAAAGTGACGATTAAGTTCAGTAATGATTGGCCTCATTTGTGCCGAATCAGGTGATAGGCTAGTACTTACACAGACAAAGGGTAGGCTATCACATCTTTCACTATGAACAGTATGACAGATCTCCGAGTTATCATTTCACCATGAACAGTATTAAGGATCACCCCTGAGTTATCCTTTCATTATGAACAGTAAGACAGATCTGCCCTGAATTCTAACAGGGTTGTTGACAGCTACCCAGTGGGCAGAAACAACTGAAAGGGGATGTTTCCTTGTCTCTATGTGGAGTAAATCAGCAGTGGGTCTTGACCTGTGTCCCAAATAGCACCCTATATAGTGCACTAGTTTCGACCAGACTCCATTGGGATCTGTTCAAAACCACTATTGAGAGAATAGGGTTCCATTTGGGATAAGCCCTATAGCTTGGTAAGAGGAGTAATGAGTAGTAGCCTAGTTCTATAGTAATCTGTTGAGGGTCTAGGGACCAGACAGTAGGTAAGCTCATGTCTGAGTGTCTCACCCACAGTTTAGGACTGACTGACGATATGATACAGTGCCTTGCAAAAGTATTCACCCCCCTTGGAGTTTTTCCAATTTTGTTACATTACAACCTGTAATTTAAGTGGATTTTTATTTGGATTTCATGTAATGGACCATACACAAAATAGTCCAAAATAGTTTCAGAAGTCACATAATTAGCTAAATAAAGTCCACCTGTGTGCAATCTAAGTGTCACATGATCTCAGTATACAGTATATATACATGTTCTGAAAGGCCCCAGAGTCTGCAACACCAATAAGCAGCACCATAGAGACCAAGGAGCTCTCCAAACAGGCCAGGAACAAAGTTGTGGAGAAGTACAGATCAGGGTATTATTAAAAAAATATTAGAAACTTTGAACATCGCTCGGAGCACCATTAAATCCATTATTAAAAAATGGAAAGAATATGGCACCACAACAAACCTGCCAAGAGAGGGCCACCCACCAAAACTCACGGACCAGGCAAAGAGGGCATTAATCAGAGAGGCAACAAAGAGACGAAAGATAACCCTGAAAGAGCTGCAAAGCTCTCCAGTGGAGATTGGAGTATCTGTCCATTGGACCACTTTAAGCCGTACACTCCACAGAGCTGGGCTTTACGGAAGAGTGGCCAGAAAAAGCCATTGCTTAAAGAAAAAAAATAAGCCAACACATTTGGTGTTTACCAAAAGGAATGTGGGAGACTCACCAAACATAGAGACTAAAATTGAGCATTTTGGACAGTCAGTCAGTTAAGAACAAATTCTTATTTACAATGACGGCTTACACCGGCCAAACCCTAACGACGCCGGGCCAATTGTGCACCGCCCTATGGGACTCCCAATCACAGCCAGTTGTGATACAGTCTGGAATCAAACCAGGGTCTGTAGTTAAGCCTCTAGCACTGAGATGCAGAATGATTAAAATAATCATTCTATTTCCATGACTCCAACAGTTCACCAAATAACTAGGCATAGATTTTTACCCATATTATGCAGCTAGCTCTGAGGGGCACAGTGTAGAAATTATGATAAAAGTGCAGAAATGTATAAATAATTTTATTTTGGAGTTGGATTGAAACATAAAACATTGAGAATGGAAAAAGCGCCATTGAAATCACTTATAAATGTATACATGTGTTGCCCCTAGATCATCAAGCATATTTATAACTAAAACAAAATATCATCAAATACCGTTAAAAATATTGTGATATGATATTTTGGCCATATCACCTAGCCCTAAATTGCGGGGGGAGGAGGAGGAGGAGAATGTTTTCAAAGCAACTACTGTTATTCTAGCAACATAGGAGGAGAGTCACACACAGCCTTCTGGGAGTACATCGTTTATTTATCACCTCCTCAATATTGAGTTCACTGCACCATTTTACAACCGGAGTAGGCTATGTAGTATTGTTTTGATGCGACCGCGGAGCAGAGCGTGACGATTTTGGAGGAAAGTTTTTTGTGGGACATTACATTTACTGATAGCCATATAGGCTAATTGATTCATCTATCTAGCAACAGGTATTATATTTAAAGTTAAATCTAGCTAAGTGTTTTGAAGTTCCCAGTTCCTCAAGCGGTTAATAATATAGCTTAGGCCAATATGCAAAGAAGTTGGCAAATTTAAATCTGATCATTCTGGATTATATTTTTTGACACGTTGCATATCAAAATATCAATCAATCATTCCCTGGATATTAGATGAAATAGCTTGTCTAGAGGCCTGCACTAATGAAAAGTAAGTCATTTATTGTTGTATTTATCATTATCGTACAAAATTATTATATTTATCGCAATGTGACGTTTTGGACGCGAGTCTGTGGAATCACTGAGCCAGCGGACAGGATAAGGGGATAGATGGGAGCGCTAAGATAACGTTGTGTCGGCACAGAGGTTGTCAATCTTCTCCAAGAGCTGACACTCAACTGGTTAGCTAGCCTGGCTGGCTCTGACTGGAACAAGCATTTTGTTATAACTTTTGTTATACACAGACAGACAGAAAATACAAACATGACTTATTCTGTGAAACCTTGGCATGAGGTATGCTACTGTAGTTAGCCTAAAAACCATGACAACCAACCAACTAATCACCCACCCTGCCACACACTAGGTACTAGTACTGTAACTTCCTTTCTGGTCTCACCTATAAGTTGCCATTTGGTTCAAAGTAGTGCACTAAGTAGGGAATAGGGTGCCATTTGGCACTGACTCACCTTTAGAGTGGCAGGTTTCTTTAAGGCTGAGCAGTACATCTGCGAACCTCCGCACGTCGTTCAACAGCTGCATGACGTAATCCGGATCCACCCCAGGCGCTCCTACCACGGTGAACCCCAGCCCCATACTCCCCAGAGGGTTAGTAGTCCTGGAGCTCCTGCCCATGTCCCAGGTCTTTGTTGACCCAGCCGACGGTGACCCTGTGTTTGGGTTGGAGAGGCGAGACAGGCCCTGGGTAGAGCTGGAGCGATGCTGTTTGTTCTGTTTAGTATTATTCTCTCCTCCTCCTCCTCCTCCTCCAGTGTCACTGCTCTTCCGTAACATCCCAGCGGGTCACTGCCACTGGTTCTAGCCCGATGAAACTACCTAGAATATGCTACAGACCACTGGGCTGTGTTACACCCCATATGGGTGGTCCAGACCGGTCCCGGTTTGGGGCCCTGAAAAAACAGAGGCTGTGTCCTTTTATTTATTTGTTTGTTTTTACTACATTTCAAATGTTATTTAACTTTCTTTTCTGTCAAAACACATGTTTGTTTTGTGTGTAAATAAATTTATAGATAACTTCTAATTGGAGAATATTGAGCTTGTATTAATAACATTAACATAAATACCTAGCCAATTACCAGGGTTGGGTAGGTTACATTCTAAATGTAATCTGTTACAGTTACTAGTTACTTGTCCAGAATTGTAAACAGTAAAGTAACCTTTGTATTACCCACTCAGTAAATGTAATCTGATTATTTTCAGTTACTTTCAGTTACATTCCCCTTAAGAGACATTAGAAGACAAAAAAAATAATGATCCATCAAACAAACACATTTGGTGTGTTATCATAGTAATCTCGCTCAGGTGGAACAGTACTTAAAACATGCCTCTTTTTTCAATGCTGAATTGAATGTCATTAAGAAAACTTAAGGTGTCATAATGTTTTTTTTTTGTCGTTTTTTTTTCTCTTCCAGCAAACATCCTTTCTGAATTTAAAAAAATCATCCAAAGAGTAATTTATCTAGTTTTTCCAAAAGTATCTGTAATCTGATTACAAAGATGTATTTTTTTTGCTAGTAACGTAACTGATTACAGTTAGTTCTTTGTAATCAGATTACATGTAATCAGATTACATGTAATCGGTTACTCCCCAATCCTGGTAATTACAGTGCAGTTCGTAAACATGTTACATTGTTCTTACAACTGTTAACAACGTTACACCTGTAACGGTTAAATGCATTTTGTTTTTAGGCGACTGTACAACAAACGACAAAATAAGACTACATTTTTACATAGGAGCAGCTGTTACTTTCCTAACGTTAGCAGCCACTCGAACGTCAATTTCATTGTGAAATTAAAAGTAAAATGATAAAACTCTGAAACCAAATTACATGATCGAAAATGCAATTCTTTAAAATAGTGGCTAACGTTAGCTAGTTTAGTTTGAGTTTTGAACAAATCTTAACGTAGGCTAACGGACATCCCAAACACTAACGTTAGCTAGCTCGAATCGTGCGCTAGCCAGTAGCGTTTCTTCTTGCTATCAACAACAAAAACAACAAACTCACCTGACTTGTACTTCAATAACATTGCAACCAAATTCTCAAGAAACTTTTTTCTTCATAAATAAAAAAAAAAAAGGGGGGGGAAAAATGAGAGAAAACTCACATCTTTCGTGAGGAGAATAGCTTCGGTCGCTGTGTGTTTAGCTAAGTGAAGCTCTCCGTTTACCAGCACAGCTACAATCACATGACTCTGGAAACCACTTTCCCACTGAAGGACAGAGATTTTTTTTACATTTACATTTTAGCAGATGCTCTTATACAGAGCAACTTACAGTAGTGAATGCATACATTTCATACATTTTTTTTCTTCTCCGTACTGGTCCCCCGTGGGTATCGAACCCACAACCCTGGCGTTGCAAACACCACGCTCTACAAACTGAGCCACACGGGAACTCAAGAGATGCCAAACGCTTCCTCTACCGTCGCTTTTATCAGCTGTGCTTCTAGTCTTCAACTCTGAAATGTTTTTTTATTTTTACACCGTTAACCGCGACTGTCTGGTGTTGCTATTTTAAATGCCTTTTATTTTTACACCGTGAACCGCGACTGCCTGGTGTTGCTATTTTAAATGCCTTTTATTTTTACACCGTTAACCGCGACTGTCTGGTGTTGCTATTTTAAATGCCTTTTATTTTTACACCGTGAACCGCGACTGCCTGGTGTTGCTATTTTAAATGCCCTGTAAATAAAGTGTGATGTAGAATATTCAGTCATCATTACTGAGTTATATAGCGTAACATAACTGCGGGAAGGGGGTGCTGAGAGTGAAGTCTGAAATTAAAAAAATATGAAATAAAAAAATATTATTAAATTAAAGAAAAATAATTCCCAAAAGTACTGGGCCTTTACTAGTCCTGTATTAGCTTACCACCCTATTTTCTAATAACGGCTTTGTGAGTGTGTACGGTAAGTCACTTTAGTAACACTGTCTGTAATCAAATAACGCATTTTAGTGAACCACACAAATAGTATTCTGTAGCCTATTACATGACTGTTAATCAATGTGCCATTTTTGTCAAATGCTCCATGTAGGCCTTTGCAGCTATAATGTTCAAACTAAGTATATCTGTATTTTGTTGCTATGGTAACTACACTGAACAAAAATATAAACGCAACTTAAAGTGTTGGTCCCATGTTTCATGAGCTGAAATAAAAGATCCCAGAAATGTTCCATACGCACAAAAAGCTTTTTTCTCTCGAATTTTGTGCGTACATTTGTATTTCATCCCTGTTAGTGAGCTTTTCTCCTTTGCCAAGATAATCCAGCCACCTGACAGGTGTGGCATTTCAAGAAGCTGATTAAACAGCATGATCATTACACAGGTGCACCTTGTGCTGGGGACAATAGAAGGCCAATCTAAAATGTGCAGTTTTGTCACACAACACAATGCCACAGATGTCTGTGTTGAAGGAGCGTGTAAATCAATTCAAATTGTATTTGTCACATGCGCCGAATACAACAGGTGTAGACCTTACAGTGAAATGTTTAGTTACAAGCCCTAAACCAACGATGCAGTTTTAAGAAAATAGAGTTAAGAAAATATTTTCTAAATTAACTAAAGTAAAAAAAAAAGGAACAATTAAATAACAATAACAAGAGTGGTACACAGGGGGTACTGGTACCGAGTCAATGTGTAGGGGTACAAGTTAGTCACGGTAATTGAGGTAAGTTGGACCGCAAAGTGAAGGAAAAGCAGCCAACAAGTGCTCAGCATATGTGGGAACTCCTTCAATACTGTTGGAAAAGCATTCCAGGTGAAGCTGGTTGAGAGAATGCCAAGAATGTGCAAAGCTGTCATCAAGGCAAAGGGTGGCTACTTTGAAGAATCTCAAAAATAAAATATATTTTGATTTGTTTAACACTTTAACACTTTGGTTACCAAATTATTTATTATGATGTGTTATTTTATAGTTTTGATGTTTTCACTATTATTCTACAACTTATAAAATAGTACAAATTAAGAAAAACCCTTGAATCAATAGGTTTGTCCAAACTTTTGACCAAACTTTTGATATATATATGTAAAGAACGATGTGTAAAGACAGAATGGACAGTATATGAATAGAAAAGGTGTGTACAGCTGTAGTTATATAGGATTTGCCATGACTAGAATACAGTATATACAAATAAAGTGAATAAAACATTATGTAAACATTATTAAAGTGACCAGAACTGATATGGCTGGCAAAAATGGGGTCTACATATAGAGGCGGACCCCAGCCGTGACACAGGTGTACACTGGAGTAAATCTGTAAATCCTCACCTCGGATATATCCATCCGCGGCGGAGTGATACCAATATATTGGAGTGATCCAAATAGCTCACATAACCGTGGTTACAAACGTAACCTTCGTTTCCACGGGTGCTTCATGTTTAAGTTTCTGCTTATAGGAGGGGAGGGGCAAAATGGAGGCGTGATCTGATTTGCAGAAGGGAGGGCGGGGGAGGGCCTTGTAGCCATCCCGGGAAGGGAGAGTAGTAATTATCCAGGGTCCATTTTACGTGTGAAGCACAGCAGATGTGTTGATAGAATTTCGGTAGAAGATTGTCTTTATTAAAGGCTACAATAAATCCGGCCTCAGAATATGTGATTTCCAATTTGCACAAAGTCCAGTGTAGTTCCTTGAGAGACGTTGTTGTGTCGGCTTGGAGGGGGGGGGGGGGGGGGATATACATGGCAGTGATGATAACTCGAAGTAATGCGGTCGGAATTTAATGGGGAGGTATTCCAGATCTGGAGAACAAAAATAAGACATGAGTTAACTAGTACAACCATAGCATCATCCAATATTTATTTGTGCCATAGACATCGGTTGCATATGCCAGAAATAAGATTACATTACTGTCAGGCCTGGTCCCGCTCCCCCTCCCCAGCATTACGCACACCTGTCTTGTTCCATGTCTGTTCCTTATTAAATGTTGACTCTCCGTACCTGCTTCACTACTCCAGCGTCGGTCCTTACAATTACTAAAGTAGGCAAATAATTAGTAAGAAACAACTTTGCCATATTATCATGTTGTTAAATTTACATTAGAAAGATGGTAATGTTGCCATTACTGTTACTAGCTAGCGATGTTTGTAAAAAAATAAAAAAAAATAGGAACGCTAACTTAGATGGCTTAAGTTATACTGCATCTAAAACCAATCTGGCGACATCACAATCATTACAAAAGTTTTTCCTACTTATTATTTGCCTTTTGAAATGTTATGTTTCCAAGCCAAATCCGAATTGTATTAAGGTAGGCTAACATTAGCCAGCTAGCTAGCTAGTTGGTAGCTAGTTTGCTAATGTCCGCTATGCTAGCTATGGGCAGTCTCTCTTTAACCACTCATAATTAATGCCTAAACTGTTAACCTTTGAGTTGTTTCTGTTTTAACCCTGTAACCATGGAGAGTTAACCTTGTAACCATGGAGAATTAACCCTGTAACCATGGAGAATTAACCATGGAGAATTAACCTTGTAACCATGGAGAATTAACCCTGTAACCATGGAGAATTAACCCTGTAACCATGGAGAATTAACCATGGAGAGTTAACCTTGTAACCATGGAGAATTAACCCTGTAACCATGGAGAATTAACCATGGAGAGTTAACCTTGTAACCATGGAGAATTAACCCTGTAACCACACAGAATTAACCCCCTAACCACGCGGAATTAACCCTGTAACCACGCGGACTTAACCCTGTAACCACGCGGAATTAACCCCGTAACCATGCGGAATTAACCCCGTAACCACGCGGAATTACCCCCTTAACCACGCGGAATTAACCCCGTAACCATGTGGAATTAACCCCGTAACCACGCGGAATTAACCCCGTAACCACGCGGAATTAACCCCGTAACCACGTGGAATTAACCCTGTAACCACACGGAATTAACCACGTGGAATTAAGGGCAGTGGGCCAGATTCCAACCCAGCGGCTGGATTACACAGGCACTGAGGTAACCAATCATGTGTGTGCCGTGGTCAGCGGCTGGATTACACAGGCACTGAGGTAACCAATCATGTGTGTGCCGGGGTCAGCGGCTGGACCCACTGGACCAGACAGGCACTGAGGTAACCAATAATTTATTCTGCCTATTACTTGCCTTCTACATTTAATAAAACAATTTATCTAAAGAAACTGATTTTCCCAAACAAAACCCCCCCCTTACAAATATTAAAATATTTAATAATTTATTACAATCCACATCTGAATTCACAGGAGACATGCTGTAGCCTGCACCTAGCTTACTGCTGCCCCCTGGTGGCCATACTAAATATTTATTCAGATATTCAAATTCACATTCACATTTACGTCATTTAGCAGACGCTCTTATCCAGAGCGACTTACAAATTGGTGCATTCACCTTATGATATCCATCTTCCTGCTGCTGGATTATTTTCCTCCTGCGACGAAAGAGGTCAAATTAAGATCGGACATCTGTAGTGTGTACTCGCTAGTGTTCATGTAGTGACGTAATTCTAGTGGGCGCGGCATGTACCCTCAAGGGCAGTGGGTGCAGCGTGTGGGCGGGTGTGAAGAAGCGCGGTTTGGCGGGCCATGTTTCGGAGGACGCCTGACTTGACCTTCGCCACCCGAGCTGGTTGGGGAGTTGCAGCGATGTGACAAGATCGAAATTGGGGAGGAAAAGAGGGGTGAAATAACAAATGAAAAAAACACACATAGGCTATTGATTATAGTGTCTCAACATGATTAGCTTTATGATGTCTCTAGGGCTGCGTTTACACATGCAGCCCAATTCTGATCTTTTTGACCAATTACATCCGATCTTTTCACACTAGATATTTTTCACACACACACACACACACACACACACACACACACACACACACACACACACACACACACACACACACCCCCCCCCTGTAGCTCAGTCAGTGAAACTGTGTAAAACACAGATGTTCTCCCATATATCGTCATGGCAACTGAAGAGACAACATGAGCTGGCTGGTAGAGCTGGTCTAAGGTAGGAACCACTGAAGAAGAGACAACGTGAGCTGGCTGGTAGAGCTGGTCTAAGGTAGGAACCACTGAAGAAGAGACAACGTGAGCTGGCTGGTAGAGCTGGTCTAAGGTAGAAACCACTGAAGAAGAGACAACGTGAGCTGGCTGGTAGAGCTGGTCTAAGGTAGAAACCACTGAAGAAGAGACAACGTGAGCTGGCTGGTAGAGCTGGTCTAAGGTAGAAACCACTGAAGAAGAGACAACGTGAGCTGGCTGGTAGAGCTGGTCTAAGGTAGAAACCACTGAAGAAGAGACAACGTGAGCTGGCTGGTAGAGCTGGTCTAAGGTAGAAACCACTGAAGAAGAGACAAGGTGAGCTGGCTGGTAGAGCTGGTCTAAGGTAGAAACCACTGAAGAAGAGACAACGTGAGCTGGCTGGTAGAGCTGGTCTAAGGTAGAAACCACTGAAGAAGAGACAACGTGAGCTGGCTGGTAGAGCTGGTCTAAGGTAGAAACCACTGAAGAAGAGACAAGGTGAGTTGGCTGGTAGAGCTGGTCTAAGGTAGGAACCACTGAAGAAGAGACAAGGTGAGCTGGCTGGTAGAGCTGGTCTAAGGTAGAAACCACTGAAGAAGAGACAACGTGAGTTGGCTGGTAGAGCTGGTCTAAGGTAGGAACCACTGAAGAAGAGACAAGGTGAGTTGGCTGGTAGAGCTGGTCTAAGGTAGAAACCACTGAAGAAGAGACAACGTGAGCTGGCTGGTAGAGCTGGTCTAAGGTAGAAACCACTGAAGAAGAGACAAGGTGAGCTGGCTGGTAGAGCTGGTCTAAGGTAGGAACCACTGAAGAAGAGACAACGTGAGCTGGCTGGTAGAGCTGGTCTAAGGTAGGAACCACTGAAGAAGAGACAAGGTGAGCTGGCTGGTAGAGCTGGTCTAAGGTAGAAACCACTGAAGAAGAGACAAGGTGAGCTGGCTGGTAGAGCTGGTCTAAGGTAGAAACCACTGAAGAAGAGACAACGTGAGCTGGCTGGTAGAGCTGGTCTAAGGTAGAAACAACTAGAATCACAAGGCAAGACAATACATTTTTCATAACAACAGTGGAGAGAGATCACAACAAACATGACTAGAAATATTGTGATTGCATAGAATGTATATAATTGCATCTAATACTGTAGCCTACCTGTTCTTGTATGTACCAATTTATCACCACACATGAAATTCCCAAGCTGGAAATTAAAGTCAACAGAATTTAATTCGAATTTGAATTGGTCAGAATCGTTCAGAACCCGCTTTAGGTTCAAATGAACAGTAGGGAAAGGTCTGAGCTGTCACCCTTCAACACGTGATGCTGTTATTCCATTCATCAACCTAGAAAGCATGACACTTGATCACATAGGAACAGATGAGTTATTTCAGTTGTGTATATTCTAAGTTGTCCTGTCTGTCTGCCTGTCTGTCTGTCTGTCTGTCTGTCTGTCTGTCTGTCTGTCTGTCTGTCTGTCTGTCTGTCTCGCTCCCCCTCTCTCTCTCTCTCTGTCTCTCTCTCTCTCCCCCTCTCTCTGGTGTGAGTGTTACTGATAATGGCCAGTAGGAGGCAGAGTCTACTCCATCTCTATAGAAACCTTCACTGGTAAGATCCTCACAGGGTGACGTTTAGAGCCATTATAGGTGTGTGTGTGTGTGTAGACGTGTGTTATTATCAGGATCAGAGAATGACAGCTTTACACCGGCCCAGTCCAGCTACACTCTGATCCTCTGGGGTTTCTGTCTCACTGTAATAGGACAACCTGGCCCTGATTGGGAGAATGGACCTAATGTAATTCACCTGCATTCTAATCTAAACCTCAACTCTAATCTATAATTATCTATAATCTCATCTCTCCATTGATCATGTCTTCCTTCCTCTGGTCAGACTCTGGTATGATGACACCTATAGGACCAGTATGTACTGTCCCCAACCTCAACATCCCAGCTGTGTGTCCCTGAGTTAAAGCCCCTTAGACCCCAGAACCTTTACCCAGTAATCAAACCTTTCTGGGTTGTCAAGAAGCTGCTGTCTCTCTCCACTCCATCTCACACTGGTCAGATCCTCAGACAGGATGTGATCCTCAGACAGGATGTGATCCTCCCTCAGACAGGATGTGATCCTCCCTCAGACAGGATGTGATCCTCCCTCAGAAAGGATGTGATCCTCCCTCAGAAAGGATGTGATCCTCCCTCAGAAAGGATGTGATCCTCCCTCAGACAGGATGTGATCCTCCCTCAGACAGGATGTGATCCTCCCTCAGACAGGATGTGATCCTCCCTCAGACAGGATGTGATGTGGGATGACAGTGTTGGGGTCCAGAATCACAGGAGCTGAACGTTAGATTACAACTGGTCATGATATCAGGACTGACCAGGAGAGAGGGAACTTGTAAATTATTTAAATGTCTTTAATATTTTGAACACTATAGCATATTTTTTATCTATACAAATATAGCGTGTTACCATAACACATTTTTGGCAAAATATCATCGTACATGTTGTCATACTGTTTGCAGGCACATGCACAGATAGGGCTCTACCTGTGAAGATAGGGCTCTACCTGTGAAGATAGGACTCAACCTGTGCAGATAGGGCTCTACCTGTGCAGATAGGACTCTACCCGTGCAGAGAGGGCTCTACCCGTGCAGAGAGGGCTCTACCCGTGCAGAGAGGGCTCTACCCGTGCAGATAGGGCTCTACCTGTCCTGAGAGGGCTCTACCCTTTACAGATAGGGCTCTACCCGTGAAGATAGGGCTCTACCCGTGTAGATAGGACTCTACCCGTGTAGATAGGACTCTACCCGTGTAGATAGGACTCTACCTGTGCAGAGCACATTCCCCTTTGCCCTTCCAGTTGTTCTGAACCCTCTGACCACAAGTAGTCGTTAAATTATCCTCTATGTTTCAGAACAAATACGTTTGCGTGTCTTGATTGTTGACCAATGACCAGTCATCAGCACTGGCGCGCCAAGGCAGGCTCACATATCCAGAGCAGTGACCAGGAAGTACTTGTTTCATCTCCTCCGCTAAAACAGAATAGCCTACATTTATCATCCATCTAAAATGCAGTTTAGTATCCACTACTGACTCATCTTAGCCAGAACAATAGACTACCTGGTGATGTGATTGATCATTTTCATACTTCAGATAGGACTAGTTTGGATAAGCAGCTGTAACAGATAAGCAGCTGTAACATCCTCTTCAATATTATTAGATGAAGAATTAACATGTGAATTTATTAGGATATTTGTGAGGAAAAACATGGCTACCAGGCTGGCAACGGGCACTCTGCAGGCAGGCTGCCCTCCAACGTGATGGTGCTGTTCAGACAGAATATGCCGTCCTTCTGATCCTGCAACCTCCTCTGTTGCAAGAAGCTGTATGATTTAGCTTTCTCTGGACTCCAGAGAAGTGACATGATATATTCCTAGTTGATATTGGCTGCTAACATGATTGACCTTCAGCTTTAATGCAGGTGTAAAACACTGTTAATTTCTGTAGCCTATCTTTTGAAAAAGCATCACCATTTATGATAGGCTACAATTGTGCAGCGGTGCATGAGCGTAGGCAGGGTAGAACGTTTTTGTGCCACTCCTTTTTGGGGGTCACAGGTCAAAATGTTTGGAAACCACTGGGTTATATGATAGCGTCAACACATGGAGTTGGGTTGATATAGACATGGTAGGATACATGATAGTGTCAACACATGGAGTTGGGTGGATATATGGATATAGTCATGGTAGGATAAATTATTTCTGACCATCTTCTATTTTGACTAGAATTGTGTTGGTCAATGTTAATAAGTACAGCATTTATTCCAGTTCAAAATAGTTTTAATAAACTTTACTCAGATTGTGCTGCTTCCCCTTTTCTTCAGTTTGAGCACATGCCTCCAAAAAGGTCTGTGCACCGCCCTGACTCTTTGTCTGAATTCATTAGTGTTTTACCGTTTGTCTGAATTCATTGGTGTTTTACTGTTTGTCTGAATTCAGTAGTGTTTTACTGTTTATCTGAATTCATTGGTGTTTTACTCTTTGGGGTAAAAAAATATCATAAGTTCATCATGGTAAGTAGAATATTACTCACTGTATTTCACAATCCCTGTATCTTCTTTCACACTCTGAACTGCAGGTTGTCCATGTGTTTGTTTTTTGTTATCGTTTATCAGCGCTCTTGACACCAGCTGTGGATCCGGAAAAACATTCAGGAGTCAGTGCTGCTATGGGGTTGGAACCACAGAGAAGAGATAGACAGATCACTTACCTTTTTTACTGTGGCCTTGAAGTTCTGAAAGGGTGGGAAATTCATAAATATAAAAACTGAAATCAAATCAGTCACAATAATGTACTTCTGGTTGAGATAATGGTCCTTACCTGAAGGAATTAGATGTCTTCAGCTCCCAGCTCTTCCTCTTAAAGTGATGATATCTGATAAGGGAATTTATATGTTTAAAGTAATGACTAAAGAATTCCACCCTGAAACGTAATTAACGATGTGAAATGTATTAGAATTATAAGACTATGTGAAATGTATTAGAATTATAAGACTATGTGAAATGTTTTAGAATTATTAGACTATAATCCAATAATGTGTGTGTGTGAGACAAGTTAAGAGTGAGAAATGTGTGGTTGAGAAAACAGAGGACAATTGAACTAAACATGACCTGGTTGGAACTCTGAAAAAACTTACGACAGGAAAGAGGCCCTGTCAAGGCCCCTCTAATCTAGGGAGGAAAGGAACGGCGAGAAACTGCCAAGGCTGGTAGAAAAGTGATAAAACTGTGTGTGTGTGTGCGTAGGTGGGGGGTGAGAGTTATAAAATGACTGTGTATGCATTTTTGACTTCAGAACGTTCTTTGAATAAACCACTACAAACCTTTAGCAGAATCTGAGACTTTGCCTAATTATTATTAAACCCAGGGTCTTACAAACCTCGGGGAATTAGTCAAAGGTTTAATGATTGTTAGTTATCATCATTGGGATTGAACATTCTCGTGACAATATCGCTCTGCTCATCTCTTCAAGCTTCTTCAAATCAAATCAAATTCTATTTGTCACATGCGCCAAATACAACAGGTGTAGACCAGACAGTGAAATGCTGAATACAACAGGTGTAGATCTTACAGTGAAATGCTTACTTACAAGCCCTTATCCAACAATGCAGTTTTAAGAAAATCCACCACCCCCCAAAGTAAGAGATAAGAAAAACAAATAATTAAAGAGCAGCAGTAAATAACAATAGCGGGGCTTTATACAGGGTGTTACGGTACAGAGTCAATGTGGAGGCTATATACAGGGTGTTACGGTACAGAGTCAATGTGGAGGCTATATACAGGGGATACCGGTACAGAGTCAATGTGGAGGCTATATACAGGGTGTTACGGTACAGAGTCAATGTGGAGGCTATATACAGGGGGTACCGGTACAGAGTCAATGTGGAGGCTATATACAGGGTGTTACGGTACAGAGTCAATGTGAAGGCTATATACAGGGTGTTACGGTACAGAGTCAATGTGGAGGCTATATACAGGGTGTTACGGTACAGAGTCAATGTGGAGGCTATATACAGGGTGTTGCGGTACAGAATCAATGTGGAGGCTATATATAGGGGGTACCGGTACAGAGTCAATGTGGAGTCTATATACAGGGTGTTACGGTACAGAGTCAATGTGGAGGCTATATACAGGGGGTACCGGTACAGAGTCAATGTGGAGGCTATATACAGGGGGTACCGGTACAGAGTCAATGTGGAGGCTATATAGAGGGGGTACCGGTACAGAGTCAATGTGGAGGCTATATACAGGGGGTACCGGTACAGAGTCAATGTGGAGGCTATATACAGGGGGTACTGGTACAGAGTCAATGTGGAGGCTATATACAGGGGGGTACCGGCACAGAGTCAATGTGGAGGCTATATACAGGGGGTACCGGTACAGAGTCAATGTGGAGGCTATATACAGGTGGAACCAGTACAGAGTCAATGTGGAGGCTATATACAGGGGGTACCGGTACAGAGTCAATGTGGAGGCTATATAGAGGGGGTACCGGTACAGAGTCAATGTGGAGGCTATATACAGGGGTACCGGTACAGAGTCAATGTGGAGGCTATATACAGGGTGTTACGGTACAGAGTCAATGTGAAGGCTATATACAGGGTGTTACGGTACAGAGTCAATGTGGAGGCTATATACAGGGTGTTACGGTACAGAGTCAATGTGGAGGCTATATACAGGGTGTTACGGTACAGAATCAATGTGGAGGCTATATACAGGGGGTACCGGTACAGAGTCAATGTGGAGGCTATATACAGGGTGTTACGGTACAGAGTCAATGTGGAGGCTATATACAGGGGGTACCGGTACAGAGTCAATGTGGAGGCTATATACAGGGGGTACCGGTACAGAGTCAATGTGGAGGCTATATAGAGGGGGTACCGGTACAGAGTCAATGTGGAGGCTATATAGAGGGGGTACCGGTACAGAGTCAATGTGGAGGCTATATACAGGGGGTACCGGTACAGAGTCAATGTGGAGGCTATATACAGGGGGTACTGGTACAGAGTCAATGTGGAGGCTATATACAGGGGGTACCGGTACAGAGTCAATGTGGAGGCTATATACAGGGGGGTACCGGCACAGAGTCAATGTGGAAGCTATATACAGGGGGTACCGGTACAGAGTCAATGTGGAGGCTATATACAGGTGGAACCGGTACAGAGTCAATGTGGAGGCTATATACAGGGGGGTACCGGCACAGAGTCAATGTGGAGGCTATATACAGGGGGTACCGGTACAGAGTCAATGTGGAGGCTATATACAGGTGGAACCGGTACAGAGTCAATGTGGAGGCTATATACAGGGGGTACCGGTACAGAGTCAATGTGGAGGCTATATAGAGGGGGTACCGGTACAGAGTCAATGTGGAGGCTATATACAGGGGGTACCGGTACAGAGTCAATGTGGAGGCTATATACAGGGGGTACTGGTACAGAGTCAATGTGGAGGCTATATACAGGGGGTACCGGTACAGAGTCAATGTGGAGGCTATATACAGGGGGGTACCGGCACAGAGTCAATGTGGAGGCTATATACAGGGGGTACCGGTACAGAGTCAATGTGGAGGCTATATACAGGTGGAACCGGTACAGAGTCAATGTGGAGGCTATATACAGGGGCTACCGGTACAGAGTCAATGTGGAGGCTATATACAGGGGTACCGGTACAGAGTCAATGTGGAGGCTATATACAGGGTGTTACGGTACAGAGTCAATGTGGAGGCTATATACAGGGGGTACCGGTACAGAGTCAATGTGGAGGCTATATACAGGGGGTACCGGTACAGAGTCAATGTGGAGGCTATATACAGGGGTTACCGGTACCGAGTCAATGTGGAGGCTATATACAGGGGGTACCGGTACAGAGTCAATGTGGAGGCTATATACAGGGGGTACTGGTACAGAGTCAATGTGGAGGCTATATACAGGGGGTACCGGTACAGAGTCAATGTGGAGGCTATATACAGGGGGTACCGGTACCGAGTCAATGTGACCCCTGTATTTAGCCCCGCTGTTGTTATTTACTGCTATTTGTTTTCCTTATCTCTTACTTTTTTTTTTAGGTATTTTCTTAAAATGTTCTCTCGTCTGAGTCTTCCTCTCCTCTTCCTCCCTCAGTGTAGCTAGCCTGGCCTCCTCTTCCTCCCTCAGTGTAGTTATCCTGGCCTCCTCTTCCTCCCTCAGTGTAGTTATCCTGGCCTCCTCTTCCTCCCTCAGGGCAACTAGCCTGGCCTCTTCTTCCTCAGTGTAGTTACCCTGGCCTCCTCTTCCTCCCTCAGTGCAGCTAGCCTGGCCTCCTCTTCCTCAGAGTAGTTATCCTGTCCTCCTCTTCCTCCCTCAGTGTAGTTATCCTGGCCTGCTCTTCCTCCCTCAGTGCAGCTAGCCTGGCCTCCTCTTCCTCAGTGTAGTTATCCTGGCCTCCTCTTCCTCCCTCAGGGCAGCTAGCCTGGCCTCCTCTTCCTCCCTCAGTGCAGCTAGCCTGGCCTCCTCTTCCTCCATCAGTGCAGCTAGCCTGGCCTCCCCTTCCTCCCTCAGAGTAGTTAGCCTGGCCTCCTCTTCCTCCCTCAGGGCAGCTAGCCTGGCCTCCTCTTCCTCCATCAGTGCAGCTAGCCTGGCCTCCTCTTCCTCCCTCAGGGCAGCTAGCCTGGCCTCCTCTTCCTCCCTCATTGCAGCTAGCCTGGCCTCTTCTTCCTCCCTCAGGGCAGCTAGCCTGGCCTCCTCTTCCTTCCTCATTGCAGCTAGCCTGCCTCCTCTTCCTCCATCAGTGCAGCTAGCCTGGCCTCCTCTTCCTCCCTCATTGCAGCTAGCCTGGCCTCCTCTTCCTCCCTCATTGCAGCTAGCCTGGCCTCTTCTTCCTCCCTCAGGGCAGCTAGCCTGGCCTCCTCTTCCTCCCTCATTGCAGCTAGTCTGGCCTCCTCTTCCTCCATCAGTGCAGCTAGCCTGGCCTCCTCTTCCTCCCTCATTGCAGCTAGCCTGGCCTCCTCTTCCTCCATCAGTGCAGCTAGCCTGGCCCTCTCCTCATCTTGTAGAAACTGGTGAAGCTTCTCAAACTCCTCCTTAATCTGCCTCTGTGTGTGTCTGGGCAGGGCTCTGGAGACAGTGAGAGGAATATATGATGATAGAACATCAATCTAATGTTAATTTAATATGCTCTGCTCCTTTATCAACGGGTTTTCTAACTGCATCAGAGAACATCAATCTGATGTTAATTTAAGAAAGATTCTCTCTGATAACCTACATTACCATCTCGTTGTATTTTCATATTCCGTTGTAACATTACACCTCATTCTTACCTTTATATGTTCAGCTGTTTGATCACAAGTTAGTTTAACTTCGTTAAAGACTTCCAGCTTCTACTGGAAGGGCTTCAGGACAGTCTGAAGTTCTTCCTACAGGGGTGGCAGGTAGCCTAGTGGTTGGACTGTTGGACCAGTAACCGAACGGTTGCAGGATTGAATCCCTGAGCCGACAAGGTAAAAATCTGTCTTTCTGCCCTTGAACAAGGCAGTTAACCCACTGTTCCTAGGCTGTCATTGAAAATAAGAATATGTTCTTAACTGACTTGCCTGGTGAAAAAAAAAATATACAGTTCTTCCTACAATTAAACATGAACCCTTTAGTATAGACAGTCTGTATTTTCTTTCAATAGCATCGTATCGCCATCAGTACAGGAGTAAGACATTTCTTAGGCATTGTTTACACACACGCACACGCGCACGCACACGCACACGCACACGCACACGCACACGCACACGCACACACACACACACACACACACACACACACACACACAGACAGACAGCTGTAGACAGGCTGTTGATCCTCCAGACAGAATAGTTTCTCAGTGTGCAGACTGCAGAGCATCACAGACCTTTTCTGCTCTCTTTCTGAAGCAGTCTGACCAGCTATCTGTGACTGTGAGATGGTCTCTTTAGAGAAAAGTTAGGAGGAAAACTATCCTTGGAACATTTCCTGCTCCACACTGGACATTACTGAGAGTCCCTTTGTTTCCAGTATTCCTGCAGACATGTTTTACAGAAGCTGGGGCCACATGACAGGATAACAGGATCATTGTAGATGATCACAGCACAAAGGACAGGAGAAATCCTCTTGGAAAGACGAACCAAAAGCCATTTTCTAAAGAAATCACTGTCACTTATCTGTAAGAGCCTCTGAAGGAAGCAGACAGTGACTTCAGTCCTTTTAAAGTGTTGAGTGTCCCACCGGAGCTCAGGATAACAGGATCATTGTAGATGATCACAGCACAAAGGACAGGAGAAATCCTCTTGGAAAGACGAACCAAAAGCCATTTTCTAAAGAAATCACTGTCACTTATCTGTAAGAGCCTCTGAAGGAAGCAGACAGTGACTTCAGTCCTTTTAAAGTGTTGAGTGTCCCACCGGAGCTCTGATCTTGAAGTTTACCTGACAGAGCAGGTAAAACAACACGGTAACAGTGAAGTACCTTCTGAATGTCTTGATACAACACCAGTTTGACAACCTACTGAAAAACCTGTGTGTGTGTGTGTGTGTGTGTGTGTGTGTGTGTGTGTGTGTGTGTGTGTGTGTGTGTGTGTGTGTGTGTGTGTGTGTGTGTGTGTGTGTGTGTGTGTGTGTGTGTGTGTGTGTTCGTGAAAGAGAGAGCGAGAAAGAGGGAGAGAGAAGAAAAAAAATCCAGTGTGTTCCCCTTTCCACTATGATAGGTAGATCTAGTATGGTGGCTCTATAATAGGTAGACGTCGTCCCCACAGTGACCGTACGTACATACCCCAACCAGAAGCCATGGATTACAGGCAACATCCGCACTGAGCTAAAGGCAAGAGCTCCAGCTTTCAAGGAGTGGGACTCTAACCCGGAAGCTTATAAGAAATCCTGCTATGCCCTCCGACGAACCATCAAACAGGCAAAGTGTCAATACAGAACTAAGATCAAATCGTACTACACCACCTCTGACGCTCATCGGATGTGGCAGGGCTTGCAAACCATTACAGACTACAAAGGGAAGCACAGCCGAGAGCTGCCCAGTGACACGAGCCTACCAGACAAGCTAAACTACTTCTATGTTCGCTTCGAGGCAATAACACTGAAACATGCATGAGAGCACCAGTTGTTCCGGAAGACTGTGTGACCACGCTCTCCGCAGCCGATGTGAGTAAGACCTCTAAAAAGGTCAACATTTACAAGGCTGCAGGGCCAGATGGATTACCAGGACGTGTACGCCGAGCACAGGCTGACCAACTGGCAAGTGTCTTCTCTGACTTTTTCAACCTCTCCCTGTCTGAGTCTGTAATACCAACATGTTTCAAGCAGACCACCATTGTCCCTGTGCCGAAGAACACCAAGGTAACCTGGCTGAATGACTACCGACCCGTAGCACTCACGTCTGTAGCCATGAAATGCTTTGAAAGGCTGGTCATGGCTCACATCAACACCATTTTCCCAGAAACCCTAGACCCATTCCAATTTGCATACCACCCTAACAGATCCACAGATGATGCAATCTCTATTGCACTCAACACTGCCTTTTCCCACCTGGACGTAAGGAACACCCATGTGAGAATGCTGTTCATTGACTACAGCTCAGCGTTCAACACCATAGTGTCCTCAAAGCTCATCAATAAGCTAAGGATCCTGGGACTAAACACCTCCCTCTGCAACTGGATCCTGGACTTCCTGACGGGCCACCCCTAGGTGGTAAGGGTAGGTAACAACACATCTGCCACGCTGATCCTCAACACGGGGGCCCCTCAGGGCTATGTGCTTAGTCCCCCTGTACTCCCTGTTCACTCATAACTGCACGGTCAGGCACGACTCCAACACCATCATTAAGTTTGCTAATGACACAACAGTGATAGGCCTGATCACCGACAATGACGAGACAGCCTACAGGGAGGAGGTCAGAGACCTGGCCGTGTGGTGCCAGGACAACAACCTCTCCCTCAACATGATCAAGACAAAGGACATGATTGTGGACTACAGGAAAAAGAGGACTGAGCACGCCCCCATTCTCATCAAAGGGGCTGTAGTGGAGCAGGTTGAGAGCTTCAAGTTCCTTGGCGTCCACATCACCAAGAAACAAGCATGGTCTAAGCACACCAAGTCAAAGAGGGCACGACCAAACCTATTCCCCCTCAGGAGAAAGAAAAGATTTGGCATGGGTCCTCAGATCCTCAAAAGGCTCTACAGCTGCACCATCGAGAGCATCCTGACTGGTTGCATCACTGCCTGGTACGGCAACTGCTCAGCCTCCGACCGCAAGGCACTACAGAGGGTAGTGCGTACGGCCCAGTACATCACCAGGAGAAAGCTTCCAGCCATCCAGGACCTCTATACCAGGCGGTGTCAGAGGAAGGAGGAATTGTCAAAGACTCCAGTCACCCTAGTCATAGACTGTTTTCTCTGCTACCACATGGCAAGCGGTACCAGAGCACCAAGTCTAGGTCCAAGAGGCTTCTAAACAGCTTCTAACCCCAAGCCATAAGACTCCTGAAGAGCTAATGAAATGGCTACCCAGACTATTTGCATTGCCCCCCTCCCCCTCTTTTACACCGCTGCTCCTCTCTGTTGTTATCATCTATGCATAGTCAATTTAATAACTCTACCTACTTGTACATATTACCTCAATTACCTCGACTAACATTGACTCTACCGGTACCACCCTGTATATAGTCTCGCTATTGTTATTTTACTGCTGCTCTTTAATTAACTTGTTACTTTTATTTCTTATTCTTATTTGTACTGCATTGTTGGTTAGGGGCTCATAAGTCAGCATTTCACTGTAAGGTCTACACCTGTTGTATTCGGTGCATGTGACTAATAACATTTGATTTGATTTGATTTGAGCTCTAGTATGGTGGTACACTGATAGGTTCGATCTAGTATGGTGGTACTATGATAGGTAGATCTGGTATGGTGATACTATGATAGGTAGATCTGGTATGGTGGTATTATGATAGGTAGATCTGGTATGGTGGTATTATGATAGGTAGATCTAGTATGGTGGTATTATGATAGGTAGATCTGGTATGGTGGTACTATGATAGGTAGATCTGGTATGGTGGTACTATGATAGGTAGATCTAGTATGGTGGTATTATGATAGGTAGATCTGGTATGGTGGTATTATGATAGGTAGATCTGGTATGGTGGTATTATGATAGGTAGATCTGGTATGGTGGTACACTGATAGGTTCGATCTAGTATGGTGTTATTATGATAGGTAGATCTGGTATGGTGGTATTATGATAGGTAGATCTGGTATGGTGGTACTATGATAGGTAGATCTAGTATGGTGGTATTATGATAGGTAGATCTGGTATGGTGGTACTATGATAGGTAGATCTAGTATGGTGGTATTATGATAGGTAGATCTGATATGGTGGTATTATGATAGGTAGATCTAGTATGGTGTTATTATGATAGGTAGATCTGGTATGGCGGTATTATGATAGGTAGATCTGGTATGGTGGTATTTTGATAGGTAGATCTGGTATGGTGGTATTATGATAGGTAGATCTGGTATGGTGGTACACTGATAGGTTCGATCTAGTATGGTGTTATTATGATAGGTAGACCTGGTATGGTGATACTATGATAGGTAGATCTGGTATGGTGATACTATGATAGGTAGATCTGGTATGGTGGTATTATGATAGGTAGATCTGGTATGGTGGTATTATGATAGGTAGATCTGGTATGGTGGTATTATGATAGGTAGATCTGGTATGGTGGTATTATGATAGGTAGATCTGGTATGGTGGTATTATGATAGGTAGATCTGGTATGGTGGTACTATGATAGGTAGATCTAGTATGGTGGTATTATGATAGGTAGATCTGGTATGGTGGTACTATGATAGGTAGATCTAGTATGGTGGTATTATGATAGGTAGATCTGATATGGTGGTATTATGATAGGTAGATCTAGTATGGTGTTATTATGATAGGTAGATCTGGTATGGCGGTATTATGATAGGTAGATCTGGTATGGTGGTATTTTGATAGGTAGATCTGGTATGGTGGTATTATGATAGGTAGATCTGGTATGGTGGTACACTGATAGGTTCGATCTAGTATGGTGTTATTATGATAGGTAGACCTGGTATGGTGATACTATGATAGGTAGATCTGGTATGGTGGTATTATGATAGGTAGATCTGGTATGGTGGTATTATGATAGGTAGATCTGGTATGGTGGTATTATGATAGGTAGATCTGGTATGGTGGTATTATGATAGGTAGATCTGGTATGGTGGTATTATGATAGGTAGATCTGGTATGGTGGTATTATGATAGGTAGATCTGGTATGGTGGTACTATGATAGGTAGATCTGGTATGGTGGTATTATGATAGGTAGATCTGGTATGGTGGTATTATGATAGGTAGATCTGGTATGGTGGTATTATGATAGGTAGATCTAGTATGGTGGTTCTAACATGTCATTTTACATCTGTCTGTTATATGTTTTCTGTAGATCCACGATCAGCAAAGGATCACGGCCAGTTTACCGAACACATATTAAGACTAAGTCTAGTCCAGGACTTTTTTTTAACACCATAGAAGTGTGTTTTAGTCCACGACTAGATGTCATCTTTGTCTGAGAAAATGTCCCAGTAAGAATGGAATGTGTTGATTAAATATAAAGATATTTATATATATAATAGATAATAGAAAATAAGGATCTTTGTATCGTCGTACAACAAATGGAAATAACACTGAAGGTGATGATAGCGTTATCAGTAGAAAAATAAACACAAATATTTTTTGGTTCTGTCTTTTTATTATTTTACGACTCGATTAGAAGATAAAAGAAACATTTCCAAGTGATGTAAACCTTGTTGACTATACCTCGCCAAGCTCCGTCGTGTAATCCATGTATGCATGCATGTGTGTATGTATGTATTTTCTAACCAGGGATGTATTCACATTGAGGTGAGGTGACACGTTCAGAATGTTACAGATACAAATGTCATGAATAGAAATGACTATGTCATCTGAAGGTTTTCCGTAAAGTTGTGCCCCTTACTGGTTGACATCCCAGGTTTGACCCCCTCGGACTAAGGTCAGAGGTCAGGGGTCGTGGCTTAGAAGTAGTTGACGACCCTGCGGATGGACTGGATGTTGGGGTTCTGGGCCTGCCACTCCACGTGACTACAGTAGTCTCCTCTCTCCACGATATACATACGGCCACGGAAGTTAGGTTCCTCATAAAGCACCCAGCTATGGAGGGAGAGGAGGAGGAGGAGGAGGAGAGAGGAGGAGAGAGGAGGAGGAGGGGGAGAGAGGAGGAGGAGGAGGAGAGAGGAGGAGGAGGAGGAGAGAGGAGGAGGAGGAGGAGGAGGAGAGAGGAGGGGGAGGAGGATGAGAGAGGAGAGAGGAGGAGGAGAGAGGAGGAGGAGGAGAAGGAGAGAGGAGGGGGAGGAGGAGGAGAGAGGAGAGAGGAGGAGGAGGAGGAGAGAGGAGGAGGAGAGAGGAGGGGGAGGAGGAGGAGAGAGGAGAGAGGAGGAGGAGGACGAGGAGGAGGAGGAGGATGAGAGAGGAGGGTGAGAGAGGAGGGAGGAGGAGTAGGAGAGTTGGGGTGGTGAGGAGGAGAAGAGGAGGTGGTGAGGAAAGAAGGAAAGCAGGATGGAGAAGATGAGAGGAGGAGAGAGGAGGAGAGAGGAGGAGGAGGAGTAGGAGAGTTGGGGTGGTGTGGAGGAGAAGAGGGGGTGGTGAGGAAAGAAGGAAAGCAGGATGGAGAAGATGAGAGGGAGGAGAGAAGAAAATATACAGTATATAAGTCTTTACAGTTTCCAGTCACACTGTATGTAAGGGAATACTGTATAAAGTGTTTACCGTAGCTACTTTACTGTATAAAGTGTTTACCTTAGCTACTTTACTGTATAAAGTGTTTACCTTAGCTACTTTACTGTATAAAGTGTTTACTGTAGCTACTTTACTGTATAAAGTGTTTACTGTATGCTTATAAAATGATTATGGATGTGCTTATAAACAGCTAGCTACAAATCCCAGGAGCTCTAGAGATACATTGATAAATTGAATTGAATGGAGTTGAATTGAATTGAATGGAATGGAATTGAATTGAATTGAATGGAATTGAATGGAATTGAATCGAATGGAATTGAATTGAATTGAACTGTCAGCAACAGTTGATTCAGTAGATACGTACGCTCCGTCTCCGTAGACCTTCAGAGAGTTGATGCAGTTCTTGGTCAAACCGCGTCCCTGCAGGAAGGGCACGTCATCACACACCTCAACACACTGGTCTGCAAAGTCAGCTCCCTCAAACAACTCCATCCTGTAGTGTTCTCCATGCTGGAAGAGGAGAGGAGGAGTTGGAGGAAGAGGAGGAGGAAGAGGAGGAGGAGAAGGAGGAGGAGGAGCAAGAGGAGAAGGAGGAGAAGGACGATGATGATGAAGAGGAGGATGATGAAGAAGCGGAGGAGGATGAAGAGGAGGAGGATGAGTAGGAGGAGGATGAGGAGGAGAAGGAAGAGGAGGAGGAGCAAAGGGGGAGGAGGAGGAGGAGGGGGAGGAGGAGATGGGGAGGAGAGTGGGGTGGAGGAGGAGAAGATGGGGGAGAGGAGGAGGAGAAGGAGGAGGAGAGGAGAAGGAGGAAATGGGAAGAGAAGGAGAAAGTGGAGGAGGAGGAGAGGGGGAGGAGGAGATGGGGAGGAGGGTGGGGTGGAGGAGGAGAAGATGGGGGAGAAGAGGAGGAGAAGGAGGAGGAGAAGGAGGAGGAGATGGGGAGAGAAGGAGAAAGTGGAGGAGGAGGAGGAGGAGAGGGGGAGGAGGAGATGGGGAGGAGGGTGGAGTGGAGGAGGAGAAGATGGGGAGAAGAGGAGGAGAAGGAGGAGGAGGAGGAAGAAGAAGAAAAATAAGAAATGACATCACTGTGACTTCAAGTTTAGGTGAAGTTCCAACAACCCTCATCTCAACAGTCAGTCAGTCTGTCTTCTCTATCTCACATTGTAATGTACCAGTCAGTCAGTCTGTCTTCTCTATCTCACATTGTAATGTACCAGTCAGTCTGTCTGTCTTCTCTATCTCACATTGTAATGTACCAGTCAGTCTGTCTGTCTTCTCTATCTCACATTGTAATGTACCAGTCAGTCTGTCTGTCTTCTCTATCTCACATTGTAATGTACCAGTCAGTCAGTCTGTCTTCTCTATCTCACATTGTAATGTACCAGTCAGTCAGTCTGTCTTCTCTATCTCACATTGTAATGTACCAGTCAGTCTGTCTGTCTTCTCTATCTCACATTGTAATGTACCAGTCAGTCAGTCTGTCTTCTCTATCTCACATTGTAATGTACCAGTCAGTCTGTCTGTCTTCTCTATCTCACATTGTAATGTACCAGTCAGTCAGTCTGTCTTCTCTATCTCACATTGTAATGTACCAGTCAGTCTGTCTGTCTTCTCTATCTCACATTGTAATGTACCAGTCAGTCTGTCTGCCGTGTGTCCAAGATACCCTTTACTTTACGGTGGCCAATTCACCTGAATATTCTGTGCTGGCTTGAATATTTATCTTTACACAGCACACTTTCCAGCTGGTCTTGGACCGGGTATGCATAGCGTATCTAGTGCCAGTCCATTTTAAGTGGGTTGAGGGGCGTAAACTCTCCTACTGCTTTTGTCCTCATCTGACTTTAACACGTCACGTCAAGTAGCTCTTACAACGCTGTTAGTGTGTAATAACTATAGTAACAACATTGTTATAAAGTAACCACCTAACTCTCTTACTATGTAATTACAAAGCTTATTACAAAGTTACTATATGAGCACCGTCAACCTACAGTATTCACAAAGCCACAGGTTACCATGGTGGCATAGGTTACTACGGCGTCCGTTACCGCGGCATCAGTGTCCACAGAATCGGTTACCGTTGAGTGTTAGCGTTTAAACCTCACCATCCTGATAGGTCTGCAGGAGCCCATGTGATCATTGTGGGCGTTCCATCTCTGGAACTCGGGGTACTCTCCGTGCTCCAGCATGTACTGCTGTCCCTTGAAGTCGGGGTGGTCGAAGCAAACGAAGGCGCCGCTCTCCACGCGGATGGAGTTGACGCGGTTCATGAATCCGCGGTCCTGGAAGTTATCACAGTCACCGCAGATCTCCAGCTTCCTGCCCGTGAAGCATTTCCCCTCGTAGAAACAGATCTGGGTAGAAGATAGACACAGAGGACAGAACACAGGACAGTTAGGTGAGGTTGAAATAGAGTCTGACCTACAGGATATGGTCTGAAGATAGACACAGCAACAGACAGTAGCTGTAAATGTTGATACATTTGATCTGTCACAATAAAGACGGTTAAATTAAGCTATTGCATTATACACCATCATGCTGATGGTGTGGCCGGTGACACGTTGCTTCTTGAAAGTCCAATATCTTTAAAACTTGGACTGCTGACATGCAGAACATTTTGGGACTTTATCAACAGTGGACTAACGAAGAAAGAAATGTGTTTGGAGTGGATTTTCCCTTTGTCTTAAGATACTTAAGTTGAGTTAAGTTAAATAAGTTAAGTTAAGTTGAGGTAAGTAAGTTAAGTTGAGTTAAGTAAGTTAAGTTGAGTAAGTTAAGTTGAGTTAAGTTTTAAAGATGCACTATGCAGAATTCACTCTGCCATTTCCTGGTTGCAAAAATTCTAATCATTTCAGTTTACTTCTTGGATTACATTTAAATTCAGAAAAGATGTTTACGAATGTTTTTCTAAATTTTGACTGTTTTCTTAATGACATTTAATTCAGCATTGAAAAAAGGCACAAGTTAAAGTTTGTTCCGCCTGAGCGAGTCTGACCACCAATCAGAGACCACTATGATGACACACCAACTGAGTACCACCAATCAGAGACCACTATGATGACACACCAACTGATTACCACCAATCAGAGATCACAATGATACAGCTTGGTAGACAGTTTCACGTCATGTGTCACATTCACCCCTCAAGCAAATGATGTTATGAAACTGCTTAAATCCACATAGATCAACAAAGCCCCGGGACTGGATGGTACCTGACGGCAGGACCGTCAGGTACTGTGCTGAGCAGCTCAGTGAGGTCCTAATCCACCTGTTCCGGTCTTTGCTGGAGCCTGGTCTGGTCCCGCTGCCAAGGAAAACATCCACCATTATCCCTGTTCCTAAGAAGGACAAGCCTCGCTCTCTCAATGCCCATTGGGCTTTGAGGGCTATTGCACCTCTTCTGAAGTTTGCTGATGTCACAGCCCTCCTCTGACACCTCTCAGGGTCTGAGTAGGACCATGTCCCAGCCCTTCTCTGACACCTCTCAGGGTCTGAGAAGGACCATGTCCCAGCCCTTCTCTGACACCTCTCAGGGTCTGAGTAGGACCATGTCCCAGCCCTTCTCTGACACCTCTCAGGGTCTGAGTAGGACCATGTCCCAGCCCTTCTCTGACACCTCTCAGGGTCTGAGAAGGACCATGTCCCAGCCCTTCTCTGACACCTCTCAGGGTCTGAGAAGGACCATGTCCCAGCCCTTCTCTGACACCTCTCAGGGTCAGAGACGGACCATGTCCCAGCCCTTCTCTGACACCTCTCAGGGTCTGAGAAGGACCATGTCCCAGCCCTTCTCCGACACCTCTCAGGGTCAGAGAAGGATCATGTCCCAGCCCTTCTCTGGCTCCTCTCAGGGTCTGAGTAGGACCATGTCCCAGCCCTTCTCTGACTCCTCTCAGGGTCTGAGAAGAACCATGTCCCAGCCCTTTTCCGACACCTCTCAGGGTCTGAGTAGGACCATGTCCCAGCCCTTCTCTGACTCCTCTCAGGGTCTGAGAAGAACCATGTCCCAGCCCTTTTCCGACACCTCTCAGGGTCTGAGTAGGACCATGTCCCAGCCCTTCTCTGACTCCTCTCAGGGTCTGAGAAGGACCATGTCCCAGCCCTTCTCCGACACCTCTCAGGGTCTGAGAAGGACCATGTCCCAGCCCTCCAGGACTTCATTGACTGGTGCGACAGTACGGTGCTGGAGTTGAATGTCTCCAAGACGAAGGAAATGCTTGTCGACTTCAGGGTAGACCAAGTGATCATCCACATTGAGGAGGTAGACATTGTGGACGAGTATAAATATCTTGGTACCATCTTCTATAACACACTGAAGTTTGAAAAAAAAACACAGACGCCATCATCAAAAAAATCTCACCAGAAACAATACTTCCTCAGGAAACTGAATTCATTCAGTGTCCACAAATCGATATTGCAAAACCTTTTACAGTTCTTTCATCAAGAGTGTTCTGTTTTTCTCCTTCGTATGCTGGTCCACATCCCTTTTCTGTCAAGAACAGGAACCGCCTCCAAGCCATTGTGAACACCTCCTGTAAGATCACCATGGTGCCTCTCAGAAGTCTGGCTTCATTCTTTGAGCAGCAGGCCAGGAGGAAGGCCTATGACATCCTGGGGGACAGCACCCATGTCCTCAACCCGCGGTTCAAACTGCTCCCCATTGGATGCCGCCTGCTCTGTCTCAAGTGCTCCACCAAAAAGGAGCAGGGCCTCGTTTGTAACCGAGGCCATCTGCCTGGTTAACAGGACTATTAAGGAAGACATAGAGACTATTCTAGAGATAGTTTAGCCCTGACGTTAATTAACAACTCTGACTACCATGAACTTTCAGTTTCTTAAAATTGCACTACGCACCCTTAACTGATGCCTTAATAAATGTTTACATTTATTAGTTATACTGTTAGTGCGTGTTTGTCCTGTCTGAAGCACCCTGTCAGCCCAGAATGAATCGTCCCTTGGGGATTAACAAACGTGTATTTTAATGTATTAGATTTTACTGTATTGTATCTAAAAGTAAAATATGCAAGGCTCCTGTGGATTAGGTGTGAACGTCTAAAAAGTAGTAAAAAAGTAGTTTCAAAGTTGATAAATATCTAAAATACTAAAATTGTTTGTGATGGGACTCTAGACGTTCACGTTATACCCTCCTTTCGTTTTTTGCCTTAAGTAACCTTCTGTCTTATGCTACGATACCAAATGTAACACATCATACTAATTTCAGTGTCTTGGATTTACGTTTAGTATGTTATGTCAAGTCTATGAGACCAGGCTGGGATAGCTGTATGTATAAACTGGATACTGTATTCAGGGTAATCTGATTACCCAAAAAAACGATAACTGTTATCAGTTACATTACCAGCTAAAAAAATTGTTATCAGATTACAGATACTTTAGATTTTTTGGGGGGGAAAAACTAGATTACTTCTTGGATTGCTTTTAAATCCAGAAAAAAACCCAGATTGACACCTTTCTGCTTTCTAAAGGGCATTCAATTCAGCATTGAAAAAAGGCGCAAGTTTAGGTTTATTCCACTTGAGCGTCTGACCACAAGTCAGAGACCATTAAGATGACACACCAAATGTGTTTAATGAATTTTTTTTGTCTTCTTCTAATGCCTTTCAAGGGGAAAGCAATCGAAACGTAATGGAAAGTAATCAGATTACATTACTGAGTTTGGGTAATCCAAATGTTACTGATAACAGTTTTGGATAGGTAATTAGTAACGGTAACATAATACATTTTAAATATAACCTACCCAAACCTGACAGTATGTACAGTGAAAGTATTCAGACCCCTTGACTTTTTCCACATTTTGTTACATTACGGCCTTATTCTACAATGGATTATTTTTTAAATTGTCCGTAGAGCTCCGAGACAGGATTGTGTCGAGGCACAGACCTGGGGAAGGGTACCAAAAAATGTCTGTAGCATTGAAGGTCCCCAAGATCACAGTGGCCTTCATCATTCTTAAATGGAAGAAGTTTGGAAGCACCAAGACTCTTCCTAGAGCTGACCGCCCGGCCAAACTGAGCAATCGGGGGAGAAGGGCCTTGGTCAGGGAGTTGACCAAGAACCCGATGGTCGCTCTGACAGAGCTCCAGAGTTCCTCTGTGGATATGGGAGAAACTTCCACAAGGACAACCATCTCTGCAGCACTCAAGCAATCAGGCCTCTGTGGTAGAGTGGCCAGACGGAAGCCCCTCCTCAGTAAAAGGCGAATGACATGCCGCTTGGAGTTTGCCAAAAGGCACCTAAAGGACTCTCAGACCATGAGAAACAAGATTCTCTGGTCTGAAGAAACCAAGATTGAACTCTTTGGCCTGAATTCCTAGCGTCACGTCTGGAGGAAACCTGCCACCATCCCTATGGTGAAGCATGGTGGTGGCAGCATCATGCTGTGCGGATGTTTTTCATCTGCAGGAACTGGGAGACCAGTCAGGATCGAGGGAAAGATGAACGGAGCAAAGTACAGAGAGATCCTTGATGAAAACCTGCACCAGAGCGCTCAGGACCTCAGAATGGGGCGAAGGTTCACCTTCCAACAGGACAACGACCCTAAGCACACAGCCAAGACACCGCAGGTGTGGCTTCGGGACAAGTCCCTGAATGTCCCTGAGTGGCCCAGCCAGAGCCCGGACTTGAACTCCATCTAACATCTCTGGAGAGACCTGAAAATAGCTGTGCAGTGACGCTCCCCATCCAACCTGACAGAACTTGAAAGGATCTGCAGAGAAAAATGGGAGAAACTCCCCAAATACAGGTGTGCCAAGCTTGTAGTATCATACCCAAGAAGACTCTAACTGTAATTGCTGCCAAAGGTGCTTCAATAAAGTCCTGAGTAAAGGGTCAGAATACTTATGTAAATGTCATAAGGCTGTATGTACGCTGTATAGCTGTAT